>NW_027369077.1:0-45230 GCF_046119375.1 Phyllobates terribilis
GAGATTTTTTGAAACTCAGATTCAGATGCATCCAAGAAGCAGCTGGATCTCATTTTTAAAAAGACTCGCATTTTGGCGGTAGATAAGGGAGAATTATGTAATAATACACCTACAACCTAGTATATGAAGTGAAATATCAAAGTTCATTGGGCATCATACATTACTTAGTTAAACCTACACACTTTGTGCATAACACTACCAAGTGTTATGATGAAAGTGTATATGCTTAACAAAGTAGCGTACGGTTCGGAATGAACTTTGTAGTTTCAGTACATAAATAGAATTTAAGTGTGTTAAGACATGATTTCCCCTATCCAACGCAAAAAACGAGATTTTTTAAAACTTAGATTCAGATACCTCAGGAAGCAGCTGGATCTCATTTTCAAAAAAACTCGCATTTTGGCGGTAGATATGGGGGAATTATGTAATAATATACCTACAACCAATTTATGAAGTAAAATATCAAAGTTCATTGTGCATCATACACTAGAAAGTTAAACCTACACACTTTGCGCATAACACTACCAAGTGTTATGATGAAAGTGTATAGGCTTAACCAAGTAGCGTACGGTTCGCAATGTACTTTGTAGTTTCAGTACATAAATAGAATTTAAGTGTGTTAAGACATGATTTCCCCCTATCCAACGCAAAAAAAAGAGATTTTTTTAAACTCAGATTCAGATGCATCCAAGAAGCAGCTGGATCGCATTTTCAAAAAAACTCGCATTTTGGTGGTAGATAAGAGGGAATAATGTAATAATACACCTACAACCTATTTATGAAGTAAAATATCAAAGTTCATTGTGCATCATACACTACGTAGTTAAACCTACACATTTTGCGCATAACACTACCAAGTGTTATGATGAAAGTGTATAGGTTTAACCAAGTAGCGTACGGTTCGCAATGAACTTTGTAGTTTCAGTACTTAAATAGAATTCAAGTGTGTTAAGATATGATTTCCCCCTATCCAACGCAAAAAAACGAGATTTTTTAAAATTCACATTCAGATGCATCCAGGAAGCAGCTGGATCTCATTTTCAAAAAAGCATTTTGGCGGTAGATAAATAAAGATATATCCAGGATGCATCCAGGATGCAGCTAGATCTCATTTTCAAATAAAGGAAAGATAGATCCAGATGCATTCAGATGCATCTGGGATCTTATTTTAAAAAAACTCCCCTTTTGGTGGTGGATAAGGAAATATAAACTCAGATACATTCAGGAAGCAACTGGATGTTATTTTGAAAAAAAATCTTATTTTCAACAGACTTGACTCCGTGCTTGATACTGATGAAGATAAAAGTGAATTTAATTTTTCCATTTATATTAAATAGAAAATAATGTACACAACTGCATCCTGAAAGCAACTGCTTGAACCTGAGAAATTGCAAATATAGTAGCTTCCAGATAAGAGCTTAACCTGTGCATCTGAGAAGCAAAACTGGCTACTACGACCATCAATTTGTCAAATACCTTTGATACATAATTAGGAGCATCTATCCATAATCTAGTCGTATCAACTCCCATCGTCTTAGCGTAAGCCCCAACGTTGCGGTCAACATGGACTTGACATAGCAAATGCCTCACATCTCCAAAAACATTCTTAACCCCCTTGATTGCTCCAAGATCTCTGTCAGACATGAAGCATAGAGGTGTTCTCTTTCCGAACAACCATTTCAATCTCTTCTAGGCCCACGTGTAGTGCTCGGTTGTCTCTTGCTTCATGAATACTAAAGCAATGCAATATGTGTCAGTTGTAGATGTGAACCCTACAAACTCCAACAAGGGTTTCACGTACCTGATTAGTTATTGCTAGGAATGTTAGTGCATATAATTATAATATAACAATAGCCAATAATTATATAAAGAAATTAAAGAAAAAATAGGAAATGTGTAATCGAGTTGAACACATCACTAATCAGTGGATATAAATAGGTATTTTTGCAATTACAAATAACAAAAAGAGTATATATGCAAATCATTCTGTAAGAAACTTATACGTTATTACAACTCAAAATTTAAAAACTTACTTGTTGGTCTTGTAAGTAGTATCTATGATCACAATGTTGGAAAACATCCTCAACAAATGTCTTGCGTTGGGTTGAGAGATAAACAAGTCTATCCAAACCAAGTTTCCATTTGCATCGTACTCACTCAAAGTGTCGGTAAAATACCCCTTCTCCTTTAAAATTGCAACGAGTGTTGATTGATAGTTAGGCTTCCCCTAGACTTTCTCCTCTCCATACTCTTGTAGCTATATATCTGATCGGTTGTGGCCAACGTGTCGGGAGTCTCCCTCTTAAGAAGCTCTTCAATTTCTTTAGGCTTTATACCGCTCGCCGAGCAAAAAGCTATTGGTTCCCGTTGCTTTTTCCGTTAGCTTCGATGCAAATCTGTAACCTCTAAGAGACTTGAGCTTGTCGTGGTTGTGTTTTCTGTATATTACGGTCAATCTCCAACCCTCACTATAGTGGTAATCTCCTTTCGAGAATTAATCGTGTAACATGAACTTACAACCATTCTTTTTTCCTCTCTTCACTCCCATCAATTTTTCAGACAATTCTTCCACTTCCTTCTTTTTTTGCGGATCTGTACTTTCCACTTTGCTCGCAATGCAATATAATTCTTCCGGGCTTTGGCGTTTTTGTCGTTATGATCATAAGGAGTCCAAAAACCTACTTGCATAACCCAACTTCTCAACTCCTCCATAGTCAACCAAACCATATTAGTGGTAAAATGTGAAGAATAATCCCTCAAATGACGAATCATCTTCCATATCTTTGTCCTCTAACATCTAATTAATATCATTTATAAACTAATCAATAATAATTTTTTCACAAGACAGTAAATTAACTTAATCCAATCAATAATAATATTTTCTAAAATAGACAACCAAAACATCATCTAATCAACAATAATAATCTCTACATTAGTCTAAACCATCATTTCTCTAACAATGGTAGTATAATATTTAATGACAAATTAACTAATTAAATAGGGAGTTCAACGGGAACTTAACGGGATGTTTTTGCTATCAACCACGGACTCGGACTCACTTGAAGAAGCCTCCGAGGGCCGTCCCACGAGGATTCACTTGATGAAGAAACATTAGTGATGGGTGGGGAAGAAGGAAGAAGATGTTGGGGAGTGTATTAGAATGGACACACTTTCAGATTCACAGTAGTTGAAATGTTATACTGAGGCCTGATTGTACTATAAAATGCAAAGAAAGGGAAAAAAACTCGAACGCATCCAGGACGCAGCCGGTGGTAATGTAATGTGGCAGGTGGGACAACTGGGACCGCTGGCGACAGATGGCAATTAAATGTGCTTGGTGGTGCCCTAACCCTAAGTTGCATCCAGGATGCAACTGTTAAAAACAACTTCCATCTTCCCTATTAAATGAGACATGTGAGCTAGGGTCCACTTTTTAATTTTTTCAGATCCCTGCTGCTTCCAGGACGCAACTGGTTTAATTTCGGATAAATACATATGGCTTCGGCCCCATTCATCCATTGTCAGAGGACTATTGCATCCTGGAAGCATCTGATTTCTTACAATTATTAACCCACAAATTATTATTTTTTAATTGAAGGGCTGAATTAGTTGAACTAAACGAATGAATCCAGGATGCAGCCGATTGTCTCACAGCTGCATCCAGGATGCAATAGTGGGGGTGTGCGTCATACAAAAACAAAGTGTGCGCGTCAGCTTCCAAAAAAAAAGCATAAGAAATTTAAATAGGTATCTTCATTGTGGATGACCTGATATTATTTTTGTTTTCTTATACTTTATTTTTATCTTTTCTATATTAATATTATGAAATTTAAGATTTTGTATTATGGATACATGCAGCTGACACTTTATTTTAATAATGCAGCTTGCCAATAAAAACAAGTTGAATAATAAATAAAGAGGAACATAAAATAGAGGTGAATTCCGGTATGAACTTTCCTTATGATGTGAAATGTAAAGAATGTTGAATCATTAGATTAGAAAATGGAGGGCTAAGATTAAAAGATGAGTTTTTTAATGAATCCACACGGTGGTATTTTTGTAATTAATGGTGAACTGTTTTTTTTTAAACGTTTTTTGGGTGATTTTTTTATCCCTTAGATGTGAACATTAATGTGTTATATATGAACATTAGCGTGTTATATGTGTATTCAAGAAAGTTCACACTTCACACTATAAAAATTATTTTCACCCTTATTCCCTTAAAATAATTACGAAAATTACGGTGATTAATGTCCATGGATGATGACCCATAGAAAATAATTACGGACATAAGTATGTTGCTTTAGCCTTTAGCTTTAGGTAGTCGGTGCAATTTAGTCAGGGATGCATGTCCTACCAAATATAATAAAACATTTTTTAGTCAAGTTTCACACTCGTTATTTTATGGATGCAGAGTACGTCCATGATTGATTAATCGGTGCGGTTTTCTTGCGTAATCTTTTTAGGAATTTCCTATTGTATGTCCTTGATATACAATATAAACATTAAAGTGAAAGGGTTAAGATCTGGGAAAAAATAATTAGTGGTGAGAAATGAGAATGAATTTTATTCAATGGCTGTGATTCCACCCTACCCCCACTTCCTATCCCATGTTGACCGTTGACCGGTCAACACTCATTTTTTTTCCTAAAAATTTTTTTTTGTTGTCATTTTTTTTCCGATTATCATAATCGGAAAAAAATGACAAAGAAAAATTTCGGGTCCGTCAGGTCGGGTTCGGGTTGGAGAGCTTCGGGTTCGGGTCATTTCGGGTCGGGTCATTTCAGGTCGAACTTTTACCGGGTTAGAACAGGTCAGATTATAACAAGTTTAATGTCGGGTCGGGTCGGGTTAACAGGTCGGTTGATGTAGATTTTTCCCACTTTTTTTTAATTCTTTCTTTAAAAAAAGTAATAAATTTTTTTTAAAGTATTTATTAATAAAAATAATAATAAAATATTTATATAAAATTAATTTTATATATTTTGTGCTTATATTTTTGACCAACAGGTCGGGTCATACTCTGACCACAAAATTTCTCGGGTCATCGGGTCGGGTCAAAATCGGGTTCATGTAAAACAGGTCGGGGTTTATATGACCCAGAAACAGGTCGGGTCGGGTCTGGGTCAGCGGGTCGGGTCGATTTTTGCCAGGTCTATGTGCAACAAATATAACTACTAAGTGCAACAAACAAAGCTAGATTGTGCAATATATATGTAATGAAAATTGTAATAGATTTTCTAGGTTGTGTAAGAGAATGAACTAGAATGTGCAATGAAGTTGTCTAGGATGTGCAATCGTTTGCTTAGGTTGTGCAATTGATACTTTTTGCATATGATATTAGTAGATTTGAAACTTCTTATTATAAATTGCACGTGTACACGAGGTTGGACTAGAATGTGCAATAGACTTGTCTGAAATGTGCAATAGATTTGCCTAGATTGTGCAATTGATGCTTTATGTATGTGCTATTAATTAAATTTGAAATTTTTATTGAGAATAACACATGTGCAAGAAAATGAACTAGAATGTGCAAGAGAATAAACTAGAATGTGCAAAAAAAATGGGTGTTGACCGGTCAACGGTCAACGTTGACCAGTCAACATAGGGATATGGAGTGCGGGTAGGGTGGAATCATAGTCATTGAATTCAATGGCTAGGATTCATTCTCATTTCTCACATAGATATATGTTTCTCACAGAATCTTTTTCCTAAAGTGAAATCATAATCATTAATTAGTTATTTTATTTTATTATGTGTTTGTGAACACATAATAAACAATTTAAAAAAAGAAAAGTAAAGATATTTTAACTAAATCTATATAAGAAGTGATTTAACCATTCACAATAAAAATGTAATTTAAGTTTTAGGTGAGAATACTTCACTTTAGTATCGATCTTGATTCAACTTATCAGAAACGTTCTCAAAATTAGGATAATCAAAGTGCAATTAGGGTTTCATGGCATTCCCACTTTTCTGGATCCTGACGGCGGCGCAACAAACGTCATCGGCCAGGGCTACCACCGGCTGAAGGTGTGAGATGGGCTTAGCCCTGTGGTGCTAACTCCCTCCGTTTGTTTCCCGATGTATGTGTGTGTTTTGGTGTAATGATGGCCAAGTCTAAGGCAAAGGCTGCTTCATAATCAAGCCTAACCCTAATTCATCAAGGGCGGCGATGACTATTGCTTCGGTGGTGTCGGTTGCCACTAGTTAGTCGGAGGGGATTGTGGAGAATCCGGCGCTGGTGGCGGGCATTCCTGTTGGTCCGTCAAAAATCCATACTTATCCGAATTTATCCCCTCTTTTGGCCCTTGAAAATATTGATTTGGAGGAATGCGAAATTTATTATTTCACATTCGGTGAAGTTAAACGTGAAAATTAAAACATAACCGTGTCTTAAATTATGAAATCCCGCTCTCGTTTCTCCGGCTAGCTTGTCAAACACGAAATCAACAAACCGAGTTATTCCGCCCGTTTCTCCGGCGAGAATTCCGAATCAAGGAGTGATCATGATATATATGAAGAAGAACAATGCAAGGGAAGATTTGCAGGGAAATATGAAAAATTCGATGCTAGATGAGACATGTTTTAGAAGGAAAGAGAATACGAGTTTGATCCAAGAGTTGACGCCGGATGGAAATGGTGAGGAAACGGATCAAAACGTATGTCAATGTAGAGGAAGGATGCTTCATCTGGTTTCGTTTTTCCAATCCCTTCACAAAATGGAATATGTCAATGTGGACATATCGAAGCTTTATCGTGTTTCTATGAATGAAATTGAAATGGAGGTTGGGAAATGGAATTGTACTTCAATCAGAGGTGTAACTGGGAAGCCAATTGGAATGAAAACCATGATTGACTATACTAATGAGTATTGGCAAGACCTTAAACCTGAGATCTCGGTCAAGAATAATGGGATTCAGATCTTTAGGTTTAAAAGTCGAGAACACACGGCGAGGGCAACTAATCAGGGTTTCTGGCTCATGAATGGTAAATTCCGCTAGTTATTAAGGCATGGAATACCAGTATAAATATTTCTTGGACTAACTTCGAAATTTTACATGCGTGTGTTCAACTGAGGAATCTCAATCCACTATTTCATTCAACTCATATGCTAAGTGTACTTGGTAGTTTAACAATCGAACCTCTAGGAATTGACGAGAATACGAAATTAGGAAGTGAAGGCAAGACTCCTATATTGCTTGTAAAAATTGTAGGATTGAGTATATGATAAGATGAGTTAGTCTTTTAATGGACCGCTTATGTATTTAAAAGATGTATATGATAAAAACACAATTAACCTAGTCTAATCTCCAAATTAAAAACAATAAGCTAATAAGCTAATGTGTTAGATTTGCGGAAGGGGAGATTAGCTACAATGTTAAACTTCGAAATATGAGTTTAGAAGTCCAGCTCAATGCAAGAATTTATCAAGGTGAGAACCCTACGTTTCTAATAAGCTCAGGATAAAACTCAGCACTAAGATTATATTAATCAAGAGAAATTACACACTAGATCTAGTTTTAACTCTAAGTAACTCCCCCTCACAATAAAATCTGCGTTCAACACAATAAAAGAAATATATCTCTCTAGCTCTAAGGTGATTAGGATACTCGCTCACTTCACAACAGACTCATCACAGAGTATCTTTCATCTAGCTCTTAACTCTCTCTGACTCGCTCTTGCTATCTCCTTTCGGCATGTAAGTTCCTAATCTCTCTCTAAAGCTCTCTAGCTTTCTCTCTAAATCTCTCTTAGCTCTTCAACTCGTGAACTCATGTTCCTAACATCACCTAATGCACGTATATGTAGTATTCCTAAACTTAACGCCCATGTCTTAGCAAAACTATATCTAACGACATGAAGAAGTCCACCTTAGCGATCTGTGTGATCAATCCACTCCTGGAATGCATCAACGACCATATGTAATTTGTGCTTCTTCTCTTGAGTAACGCCTTTGTCCATGTTGGCAATCCGCTCGACACCCTTAGCGCATTCCTGCTTTGTCCAGCTTGTCGATCCCCATTCATCACTATCAATAGGTCGAAATCCTAACAAACTCCAGTTGTTTCAACTTCCGCTATCCTTATCTTCTCGGCTTCCCTTCTCTTGACAAAATCCTCTATGCACTAGTGCATGATTCGTCATCTAGACTCTTTCTTTCTTCACCTTTTCTTGTATATTCTCTCTTCATGTAGAAGAGCGATCCACTAGCTTTACAACGACTTCCTCTTTCTTAAAGCTAGTCCTTCCGTCTTTTAACTATTCACTTGAACATTTTATTCTTCACTTCATCACTTATTCTCCCTTGGCGAGATTCACTTTCCCCGCTAGGCTTCAAGATAGCCTCCTCATGGACTAAGCTAGTCACTTTTGTCAAAGATACTCTTATAGCTCCTCGAGCTATATCGGGAAAGTTTATCACACACAATGGAAATCAAATACTTAGGTTTATCATCATAAAAAAAGCGGAATGTTTTAGCTAGCTAGTTTCACACTCTAGCTCAAACCAACAATTTCTCCCTTTTTGATGATGACAAACACTTAAATAATAAAGCTCAATAAATTTCAAAGTGTACCCAGTTAAGCTATAGATATGAAATGAAGCTTAATTAAATACTTTAAGATATAGAACATAAGCTCAATACCTTGCTAAAAGCATTTAGCAATAGTACCTTTGTTTCCCCTTAGACCAAGCTGGTCTAATATCTCCTCCCTTAGTTGAATAAGATGTACACGTCTGTTTACTTCCACTTTTTGACCTTATCGAAAAATGCAAGCATAATTCATGTAAAAGGAACTAAAGTGGAAAGTGAAAGAAAGCTAAAATCAGTAATCAAGTATATTAAGTCAATAAGCACATAAAAGTAAGGTGTAACCAAGCATAAGGCCCAAGATTATAGAAACCATAGAGAAAACTTTATAAGGAATAATATCCTTACACCTTTTATGAGCCAGAAAAACCTAGATATTACTAGTTAAACTTTAAGCAAGCAAAAGTAGATAGCAAAAGGCATACAAAAACACAAGCTTAAAACCCTAGGCATCAAAGCTGACGTGTGAGAGCGACTAAATTCTGCATAATATGAGCTAATTTGTCTTGTCTTTTTGTCATAAGATGGAGTTATGCGATTATCCCTGTTAATCTCTTTTCAAGAGTGGAACACTGGTTCTGAACAGTTAGTACAACAAATTCTTGACACTCGATGGCAGTGTGTATGGTCACATCTCTCGAATGGGTTTGAGAAGAGCTGGAAGCCGGTATAGATAATCTCACTAGAGATGGTTTGGACACGAGCTCGATTACCTTCTCGATAGTGAGCACATCGTCGAAGCTGGTATTTTTGATAGGCTTGTATAGACCTTCAACCTTCAACATGTGAGTTATTATATGAGGAAACAAGAGAGGGGAACCATGATGCGCTTGACTGATCACCATATGAGAAAACATTAACTTCGTGTGTTGATTAGCTCTCCACTCAAGTATTCCGCCATGATGCAACAGTCGGAGGTGGTGACGTGGTCTAGATTGGAGTTCATGGGAGTGATATTTTTTACTATGAAGTGGTGAAGGAGTCGCTTCGGTGATGAGAGGAGATCAGTCTTGAACACCTGAGGGACATTCTTAACAAACACAACCTCTTTAATCAGTCTTGAATCCGCATGCCAGTTTTTCTTATACATTCGACCAAACCCAACAAAAGATCCATCTGGAACCGGATCTTGTCCAATAGCTTTAGCCAATTCCTTGACTTTGAAGGTTTAATTAGCATTGTTGAACCATTGGAAGTTGATAGTAGGTTCAACAAAAGTAGAATTGCTAGAAAAGCAAGCATGGAATTGACGTACGAGATCGAGATCAACTTAACTTACCTCTCTTTCGAGGATATCCCTGTTCTGCATCTTGAGAAGGTAAGTGAAGCGATCTAAACCCGAAACTTCCTCAATCTCTTGAAGCATATCTAGCGATATAATGAGCGGAGCTATTTAGTATGTCGCTCCCAGAAATACGTGAAGGAATAGGTAGAAACGTTGACTTCTCAACCGACTTACCTTCTTTCTTCTACTTCTCCACTTTAGGCTATTTCTCTCTCTTATCAGTGACTTTCGGAGGCACTGTCTCACCACTTTCTTCATCCTCTAATATGAGATCTTCCTCCTCAATCTCAGTCATCTTGCGTTTACCCGCGACCTTCAATGCGCTCTTAGCATCTTTAATTACCTTGTGCTGGGCCGGGGCAAACTCCTCATCCTCTTCATCTTTAAATGAAGCAGCTAATGTATGGGGGATAGAAGGATAGGTAAGAAAGAGTTGTTCACCTTTTTCTGATTTAAATGGCGTCGAAAATACCTCTGTTTTGACATTCTCCATATCTATGAGCGCATTGGCGACGACATCTGCACTTGATCTTCAACTGGTACAAGCTCTTTACCTATGTGAGTAACTTGAACTTCGGTGAGTTTATTAAGACTGAGCTCTGGATTACCTGGAGTGCTGGGAGTTTGAGAAGACATTGATGCCAACACCGGAGCTTTTGGTGTTGCTGATGGAAGAGTTGTAGACTTCTCCAAATCCAAAGCTATTCTGTCTAGCCTATGTTGTTCTATTTTCTCAAGATCAACCCTTCATGATCACATGAGCTCTTCAAAAAGCTCTTCTTTGGTGAGATTTGCAAGTGGGGATTGACCATCCTTGAGGTTCTCTATTTTTAGGTACTTGAGAGTTGGGGCTTTGTGAGGAGCTAATGAGTGAGAGCGAGTAGGTGCGAGTTAGAGCGAGTGGGATTATAGGGATTTCATAGAGGAAGATAATGAAATAACATGGTAAAGATCATAAGTGAAAGCATACCCGTGTATTTGTAGTGTAGCTCAATCTTCCTATGTAAGATTCACAGCTTACAACCAACGACTGGAAAATTGCAACGTCTCAGTCTCTCAAACGACTCTTTTCACAACGACTAGAATATATATGAAACGATACAACAACTAATTGAAAATACCTTTTATGAGACTTGCTTTTCTGAGTGACATGTGGCTCTATAAATAAATCTTTGTAACGGCTAGTAGAGACGCGCTGGGAAGCAAGTCTGATGCGTTGTAACGCTAGGTGTGGCTTTACTGAATCTATTTATGCTAGATCACTAAGCCACGTAGCTGTTCTGAATCCATTTATACTGGATCACTGAGCTACTTGTTTAGACGCCACATTGCTTAACCGCAAAGATAACCTTCCTCATTAAGAAAACTTTACAATTAAGAAAATTAGTGAGCTGAAGTAGCTTAACCCAAAAATCAACACAAACAACCGTTTCAACTACTCTCACATAAGCGCTTGATCATGCTAGGAGTGTAAAGCTTGTGATATATGCACCAATTGTAACAATTTAAGCATGTAAAGTGTAACAGGAAATGCACATTTCACATATATGTACATAAGACACTCACACTCAGCATTTATGTATATAGTATGTGCATATAGAGGGCAACTGGCTTTTTAACACAAAAATGAATAATTCCTGTTGTGGAGTATATCAAGGGTATTAGTAAGTGTTACATTAATGTTAGGCAAGGGACACCATAAGAATGGATCGTTTCTTTTGGCTTATAATATGACATGAAGATGATCACCATTTTCTATCTGTTGCACAAGAAGAACATGCAATTCGCTAAGACTATAATCAATAGCTTTGATGCAATATACGACCTTAGCTAGACCGGCTCTTGGAATAGATACTGCATGAATCAAAAGCAAGCAAGAAGCACAATCAAACTAAAGTTTCCAATGTAGAATTGAATTGCTAATTCATAGTCAAAGTATCGGAGAAACCTACAACACATATCTTTCTTCAACTAATAGAAAAGATAGAAAATCCACCAGAAGCGCAAGGAATAGACAGATATCAATGCAAAGTGCCTTACAAAAGATATGTTGTTGCCGCTTTTCTCATATAGAAGTATAAGATATAGTTCACCGAGTTGAATGAAGATTCTCTTGAAGTCCCCAAACACTTGCTTGAACATATCTGAGTCCCGCTTGAAATAAAATATGTTACTTAACCACAGAAAGACTCACTATGAATAAAGTGATACTTGACCACATCGATGTACACTTCCTATAAGATAAGAATGAAAGAGATGTGTGTTAGACATTTGAAGAACGCTTGATTTCTTTGTTTCAACTTTGAAGGAGATATAAACTCCTCCTTATTGGTTTAAATGAGAGTAGCTGTAGGATATGATTCTGTAGCTTCTACTCCGTATTTCATCTTTAAAAATGAAAATCAAGCTTTTGGTTTCCAACAAAGCATTGTCTTCGAAGGAATGTTAGCATTTGCGATTCCAGAGATGGAAGGTAGAACTTTCATTTTCACAGCTCGAGGAACACGCTCATAATAGATGTCGTTGTTAAGAACAAGCACTTGGTGAAGCTCACCTGTAAAAAGAATACCTCTCCGTGCTTTAGCTTGTTCCTTCTTGGCTTTTGAGGGACTAATACGTACAAGTTGGGTCTTAAATGACCCGTTCTGATCAAGCTTGTCTCCAGCGAGACTCTCTTGATCGAGATTTCCCTTAGATTTAGCATTAACAAACTTGTAAGGCTTTTGCTTAATAGACTTGTAAGGCTTTTGCTGAAGCGCTTTTATCTAGTATAACCATACTTACCTTTACCAGGGCAAAATGGCTCTCTTCGTATAACCTTATAAGGCTGAGTGTTTGGATGAGATTGCGCTTGTTTAGTATACATTTTATGCGCTCTCTCTCCATGAAATCATTGTTTGTCCTGACTTAGCACTTTCTCTAGAACATTCACATTGCTTTCTAAGTATGGGTTTTCAGCTCTGCAAGAATGAAGTTCCTTGTCTAGCTTGATAATCTTATCTTGTATCTCGCTAGATAGAGATGGACCCTGAATTGGACGAAGCATGTTTGTTGAAACCTAACCTTGGTCTTGCTTTCACATAAACTGTTTCATTAACAATTTTGGCTTCCACATTCGCAGCTAGATCATCTATCTTGGTTAGTATTTTAACAAGCATGTTCGTGACAGTTGAGTTAGTGCTTTGGACAATAGCTAAACCCTTGTCTTTAAAAAGCTCACATAATTTTGTAAAAAGAGTAGACTTTGCAGACAATTGTTTATTTAACTCAGCCGTTTGATCCCTTAAATCATAAAGTTCTTCTTCTTGAGATTTGTCTTTATTGCCAAGAACTTTATGATCTATGACCAATTAGTTTAATAGGTCAAGGGTTTTATTTGGAAGGAGAAAAAAATTGAGAGAGCTTGCCTCAATGTCTTCTTCTATGTCTCAGTCTTCGAAATCTATTAGACATATGTCTTTTGTTTTTTCACATCTTAGCTCATTTTCCGAATCTCCCCATATGACCTTATTTGATGCTGGTTGAGCCTTTTTGCAGTTCTTGGTCATATGCCCATTACATAGGCAATTGAAACACACCAAGTTAGAGCCGTAGCTTGAGTTTGTATCAAGACATGGAATACCATTGTCTTTAATACAAAGTTTTGTCGGTTGTTCATCGTTATTGAAATCTCCTTGTTCCTTGAACGATTTCCTGAGTAATCTCATAATGGTAACGAATTCTTTGTCCTTCATGATTCAAACGAGAGAGAGAGAGAGAGAGAGAGAGATTAAAATCAATGCATTCAAGCAACCATAACTCTAATACCAATTGTAGGATCGAGTATAGGATAAGTCAAGTTAGTCTTTTGATCGGCTAGCTTAAGTGTTTAAAAGATTTATATGATAAAAACACAATTAAGCTGGTATAATCTCCAAGTTAAACATAATAAGTTAGTAAGCTAATGTGTTAGAATTACAGAAGGGAGATTAGCTACATGTTTAGAGTTTTGGAAAGGGACATTAGCTAAAATGTTGAACATAGAAATATGAGTTTAGAAGATTAGCTCAATGCAAGGATTTACCAAGGTGAGAACCCTAAGCTTCTAATAAGATCGGGATAAAACTTAGCACTGATATTATAATAAAGACGAGAAATTACACACTATAGATAGTTTTAACTCTAAGTAACTCTCCCTCAAAATACAATTTCTGTTCAGCAGAATACAAGCAATATCTCTCTCAAGCTCTAAGGTGATTAGGACACTCGCTCACTTCACAGAGACTCAGCACAGAGTAGCTTTCCTCTAGCTCTCAGCTCTGTCTGATTTGCTCTTCCTATCTCCTCTCAGCAAGTGAAGTTCCTAAGCTTTCTACCTTTCTCTCTAAAGCTCTCTAGCTTTCTCTCTATATCTCTCTTCGCTCTTCAACTCATAAACTCTTGTTCCTAACATCACCTAATGCACATATATATAGTATTCCTAAATTTAACACCCTTGTCTTAGCAAAACGATATCTAACAACATTTAGAAGTCCACCTCAGTGATCCGTGTGATCAATTCACTCCTGGAATGCATCAACGACCATATGCAATTTGTGCTTCTTCTCTGGGGTAACGGCTTTGTCCAGGCTGGCAATCCGCTCCACACCCTTAGTGCGTTCCTGATTTGTCCCAACTTGGCGATCCTCGTTCATCACTATATATAGGTAGAAATCCTAACAAACTCCAGTTGTTTCCATTTCCCCTTTCCTTATCTTCTTGGCCATCCCTTCACTTGACCAAATCCTCTATGCGCTGGTGCAGGATTCCTCGTCTAGACTCTCGTTTTCTTCACCATTGCTTGTATTTCCTCTCTTCATGTAGAAGCGCGATTCACTAGCTTTGCATCAACTTCTTCTCGCTTAAAGCTAGTCCTTATGTCTTGTAATTCTTTACTTCAACATTTTATTCTTCACTTCATCACTTATTTTTCCTTGGAGAAATCCGCTTTCCCCGCTAGGCCTCAAGATAGTCTCCTAATGGACTAAGCTAGTGCGCTTGTGTCAAAGTTACTCTTATAACTCCTCGAGCTATACCTGGAAAGCTTATAACACACAATGTTCATCAAATACTTAGGTTTATCATCATCATCAAAAGAAGCGGAATGTTTAAGATAGATAGAAACACACTCTAACTCAAACCAACACAAATTAAGGTTGAGTATATAATAAGAGGTGATGTTTGTCTTGAAGATAATGATGGAACGATTTATAGGCAAAGAGTATGTTATGAGTGGATACCATGGTGTTGTAATCACTGTAAGGTATATGTGCATGAAATAAATAAGTGAAGGCATAAAGAGAAGGAAGTCATGGTAAGTGATGTGAGTACAAATATAAGCAAAGTGGTTAGAGATACTGAGCTGAACAATGATGAACTGATGGGAAATAAACAAAGAGAGAGCCGGGTATCATATGCTAATAGTGAATATAGAAACAGGAGTAAACTTGATGAACGTGGGAACATGGCAAGAGAATCAGATCCGAGTAGTGTTGAGGCAAGGGTGAACAAACACAAAGATAAAGTGGAATAAGGTGGTAAAAGTATAGATGGAAATCAGTGTAAACATGAAGAGCAGAGGAAAAAGGCAAGATAAGAGGAAAATACAAGATGGGGCAAAATAAGGGGCAAGTACAACTGCAGATTAGACTGAATACACAGATTGGTAGCAGCTCTAAGGGCAGTTTAAATGACTGACATCAATTTTGGGACTTGGAATGTGAGGGGATGTTGTAACCCTCAAACTATCAGAATCTTACACCAAATGAGTAAGAAAAGGAGAATTTGGTGTTTGGTATGCTAGAAACTAAACTTTTAGTTGAGAAAGAAGGGGATGTTGTTAGTGAAGGCCTTTGTTGACTAAAGGTATAGTGGGAATGCCAATATGACCAGTAAGGGACATATTATGACTGTTTCGGACATGAGGACAATGAAGGTTGAGATTAAGATTGATGGAAGATAAATAATTTACTGTCTGGTGAAGGACCATAAGAGTGATGCTCAGTTTGGTTGCTCCTTTGTTTATGCTTCCAAAAGTAGAGAAGGCCGAATGGAGCTTTGGAAATAACTCTATGACATTAACAATAATATGAATAATGCATGGGTAATCCTTGGTAAATTTAATTGCAACATGGACCAAAATGAGAAGATTGCTAAATATCAGTTCATTATGAAAAGTATAGATATTGTTGTTGAACGTAAAGAGGTCATGAATAAACTTGATGTCTATGATCATGCCTACTCTGGGGCACAATTTACCTTGGATAACCATCAAGAGGGTGAGAATAGAATTGCCTACAAACCTGATAGAATGATTGAGAATGATAAGTGTTCCACAGTCTACATAGCTTCCCTAATTCCACAATCTTCTTTGGAGATCATGAGCTTTCTGATTACTACCCTTGTTATGGGCAAGCTAGCCCTGGCTACAGACATAAGAAATTCCCTTTCAAGATTAAGAACTATTGGGATGAGGAGAAGGTCTTAAATCGACTCATCGCTAATATCTGGAATGTGGATAATGGAGGGACTATGGAATACAAATTGGTTAATAAACATAAAAGAGTAAAGATGCTCTTAAAGGCTGGCAAAGGGGTAAGTATAGAAACCTGGAGATAATGACAGAGGAAGGTGCTGAAAAGTTACAAGTTGCTAATATGTTCCTTTAGTCTGATTTTCTAAACCCTAGTGATCAACACAAAGTTAAGGAGGCCAATGGTGAATACAAACTCAATCACTTAGCTGAACAACTACACACTTCAAAGATCCAAGGTTGAGTGTATATAGTTGTGTGAAGAGCCTCTAAGATTTTCTACAATAATATCAAAAGTAGAATTGCTCATAATTACTATTATGGCTCTAACTAATAGTGATGGAAAATGTCTTGCAGTTGAAAAGGAGATTGGCAATGAGATTATTGAATTCTACAAATCTTTGTTTGGCACTAAGGGGGTCAATGTACAAGCTACTGCTATAAGCCTCCCTGGGACTAAGATCAGATAGGAAGATCATCTACAGTTGTGTAAGAGAGTTGAGGACACTGAGATTAAAGCTCCTCTATTTGACAATGACAATTTAAATAGCCTTGGACCTGATGGTTTTAGGAGTCGCTTCTTCAAGAGTTGCTGGGGTGTAGTTAAAGATGACTTTTATGTAGTTATTAAAGATTTCTTCAGAAGAGGTAGGTTCATGAAACAGGTGAGTTCCACTTTTATCAACATTATCCCTAAAATTGATAACCTTACCTCCATTAAAGAATTCAGACCTATAGCTTGCTGCAATACTACCCTAAAGACCATTAAAAAAAATCTAGTGAATAGAATTAAACCCTATATTTTTGACATTTTTGATATTAACCTGGGTGCTTTCGTTCTTGGTAGACTTATACTAATAACATCTTTGTGTCTAAGGAACTGGTTAAGGGATATGAGAACCAAACTACTTCTCATATATGTTGCATCCAGATAGACTTACAAAAAGCGTATGATTGTGTCTCTTGGGAGTATTAGGAGAATTCTCTTAAATACTTTAACTTTCCTATGAAGCTTATTCAGTGGATTATGGAATGTGTTTCTTCAACAAGTTTCTCTGTGATCATTAATGGTGAGAATAAAGGCTTTTTTCAGGGTAAAAGAGGGCTCAAACAAGGTGATCCTTTGTCACCTTTCTTGTTTATTATTGTCAAGGAAATGGTGTCCAAAGAGGTGAAGCAGTTGAGGTGCAGAAAAGGGTTTTATTTCCATCCTAAGTGCAAACAACTGAGTTTGGTTAGTATAGCCTTTGCAGATGACTTAATGATCTATTGTAAGCTTAAATTCTCTATCCTCAAGCCGATCAAAAAATGCATTGATGATTTTGGAGTAGCTTTTGGTCTTTTAGAGAATGGAGGCATGACTATGATCTTTTAAGCTGGTATATCTGAGGAGGATAATGAGATCTGTAATGATATTCTGGGACTCAAGATTGGTGCCTTTTCTATTATATATTTGGGAGTGCCTCTTTATTTTAAGACCCTTAAATTGGGGGACTACAATCCATTTCTCAGTAAGATCACCAGTATGGTAAATGGATGGATGTCAAAAACATTTCTTATGTTGACAGAGTTCAATGGCAGAGTTAAATGGCTAAAGCGCCTCTAGGCCAAGCAGCTCATCCCCGCCCCTCCGACATGTGATTCAATGACTTTTTTCACGCTTTGATTTGCAGTAATGATTAGAAATTCGGGGATTTGGAGGATCCCTTATTCAGAATCTGATTCTGAAGAGCCCTAATTTAGAATTTGAGATTAGATTATGAAGAACCCTAATTCGGGTCGTCTGGATTAAAATCAGCATCTGTCAGAGTTTCACGCAGTTGGAAACGACAGTTACTTCGAATAGAACTCATGGTGGTAGGTGACGCAATCGGACCGCTCCCCTCCTCGCGGTGGTAGGCGACGAAATCGGAAACAATAGTAACTTCGAATAGAACTCATAGTTTTTCCGGAGTTTAACGCAACATAGGTCGACAGTTTGGTGCGTGTGCAATTAATGGAGATAAATCTCAGGGTGAGACTGATTATGTTTTAAGTCAATTACCTAGGACTATTGTTGGTATTCTGAAGAAGAAGATAACCATGTGGGATAGATTCATTTATGTCCAATTAAGTGACCTCAATTACTTGGAATTTTATTGCCTATTTTTATGGAGAGAGATGCAAAAATATATTGAAGAAGATAACCTTTGAAGAAGGGTGACAATGGCAGGTTTGGCTTTGAAAAAGTGGGAATTTGGGTGACAAAGAAGGAGGGGTAGAGAAGGGTAGATATTTTTGTAATTTTTGAATTAATTAGGGGCATTTTAGTCATTTTATGAATTTAACAGATTTTTTTAACAGTTTTGTCTGCGGGTGGCTCATGGTAAGAAAAGTGTGAAATTTAGGTGGTTTCAAATAATTATCAATATAGAGCGTGGTTCCTTGCAAATTTGGCCATATAAGGGGTGATTCCTTGTAAAAAGCCTAAAGGCTATTATAGAAGGTGTACTCACTTTTTGGATACAGGTTTTAAGTTTTTCCAGAAAGTCATCAATAAAATTGAAGCTATATGTAGAGCTTTTCTGTGGTCTGGTAAAAGGGAGAGCAAAAGATGCCTTGTTGCATGAAACAATGGCTGCAAGTCTAGGGATGAAGGTGGTTTAGACTTCAAAGAGCTTCTTTCCTGGAATAAGGCTCTTCTTTTCAATGTTGCTTTGGATGTGTACTTGAAAAAGTTTAATCTATGGACTGAATGGGTGAATCACAATATGTTGCGTAGAAAAAACTTTGAGTAAGTGCAAGGAATGCAATGCTTCTAGAGAATGGCTTGAAATACTAAAGATTAGAGATCTAATAAATGGTGGGGTAATCCTGATCTTAGTGGAATAAGAAAAAGGTAATGGAAAGATAGACACTATTAAACTATATGACATAATTAGAAACAACAACAATAAGTGTGAATGGTTGATATTGTATGGAGCAAGGGTGTTCCTAGGAAATGGGCCTTTATGTGCTGGTTAGCCACCCTTGACAGACTTCTTGTTGCTAACAAACTTAACAAATGGTGTATTGTAGATAATCCTAAATGTATATGGTGTCAAGATGAAGATGAAACCAGTGAGAATATGTGGGGTAAGTGTACTATTGTGCAGAAAGTCTTTGATATTGTGATCAGATGGATAGAAATCGGCACAAGAAATCACAGATTAAAGGACTGGTGGCATTGGTTTTACCATAACCCCAGAAAGAACAATAAATTATACAAATGTAGACTATTGGTTGTCATTGGAGTGATCTACAATGTATGGATGATGATGAATAAGATTCTCTTTCAGAATGAAATTGCTGATGCTGAAAAATGTGCTAAAGATGTAATTGTGCAGTGTAAATTTAGAATTTTGAATCAACCTAAGTATATAAGTAGGAGAAATAAGGCTATATGGAGAGAAACCTTAGTCATTAGTTTTTTTTATGTTGTACATACTTGTAACTTGGACTTTTTGTCCACTTCTAGAATGAAAATTACTTACCATTTGACAGAAAAAAAAGTTAAACCTGAAATGGACGAACAACATTTCATTGTTATTGGTGGAATTATAGGCTTTGATGCTACCATAAAAGAGATAGAAGATTTTGTGGCATGTAACTGGTATGATCTTAAACCTTCTATTAGTGTCCAAAGGAATGGAATTTGGAGTTTTAGGTTCTCCAACAAAGAGGTATGCGGTCATAGGGAAAGTTCCTATTGCACTTTCGTATTAGGATCCGAGTTTGCCAATTGCATGGTCTAGTTTGAGACTGTACTAGCTTGGATTCAACTACGAAAGTTTTCATCCATTCTTTTATTCCGAGCATATGTTGAGTGTAATTGGAAGTATGATTGGGACGCCAATAATTATGGATGAAAATACTATGGGTCAAACACACCCGGACTATGCCAGACTCCTTGTTCAGGTTTCTACTTGTGATATGTTGAAAGAGAGAATAGTTTTGCGTGGCGCGAAAGGCATGTTATATCATCAACATATGTGGTTTGAATGGAGTGCATGGGTTTGTGATTGCTTCTCGGAATTTGGTCATAATCTGGCTATGTGCAAGGTCCCTAAGGAAGTTGAAGAGGGGCGCATGACTAATTCCGATTCTGACCCTCCACATGAGGATGTTGTATTTAGTACTGATTTGCAGCAAATTCTTCATCTCCCAACCCTATTATTGTGCTTCAGGTTTCTTTACCGGTTGTGTAGGTTGATCCTCCAACTCTATTTCAAGCCAACCAGTAGGTTTTTGTTTTTCCTTCTGCTGGTGTTGCTCCGTCTATCCCTCCTGGTCTCTCCCTTGCACTAAAATCAAATTTAAAGCTAATGTTCAAACACTTGAAGTCCACAGGTTTGAACTCCTCGACGACCCAAAATATTCGGAGTAGTAACAACTCCAACGGGTTGGTGGATTATGTGTGACATCTCTATTGCTGCCTAGAACTCTAGGGGTGTAACTCTGCCCCCAGATCGAGGTTTTTTACAGAGTTCTTGAGATGAAATAATATTTCTATAATTGGTATTTTGGAAACAAAAATTGATCGACAGAAAGAGGCTTTATTTTGTTGGAGATTAATGTTGTGTTGGCTCTTTGTCACTAATAGCTTTGTAGTGCAGAAAGGGCGTATTTGGCTTATGTGTGATGGTAGTATTATTGATGTCCAAATTCTTCATGTTGCGACGCAATAATTCATTGTTTTATAGTAGGCAAGGATACTTATACTCTGTTTTTTGGTTATTTTCATCTGCGCTAATAATGATTGGGTAGAGAGGAATTTGTTATGGCATGAAATTTGTTCCTTAGAGGATGCCATTGTTTCTCCATGGATTATTCTCATTGATTTCAAATTTATTCTACTTTCTTCTGATAAGCTTACATTCAATCGATAGTTAAATATGGCTGATCGTGACTTGTGTCAATGCCTTGAGGCGTCGCAACTTGTTGATCATCCTTACTCGAGTGCACAGTATACTTGAAGTAATCAACAAGAGAGTAGTCGTAGTGTTGGTTGTAAGCTTGATAGGGTTGTTATTAAGGAGGAGTGGTCGTCTCCTCCGTCAATCTAATGCCAAATTTATTAATCTCATCCCTAAGGTGGACAATTCTTTTTAGATTATGGAATTTTGGAATATTGCGTGTTGTAACACCATGCTCAGAGTTGTTTATAAAATCATGGTTAATCGGATCCGTCCTTTTCTCGATGACATTGTTTCTATTAACTAGGGTGCCTTTGTTCCACACAGACGTATTGTTGATAACATGGAAGTTGCTCAAGATCTTGTTAAAGATACTTCTCTGAGGTGTCTTCTTTAGATTGATTTGTAGAAGGCATATGAATGTGTTAGTTTGAAGTTTTTGAGATGAACTTTAAATTACTTCAACTTCCCTTTCCATATGGTCAACTAGATCATGGAATGTGTCACAACTCCAACATACTCTATTATTATTAATGAGGAGGTTGAATGGTTATTCAAGGGAGGTAGGGGGTTAAGGTAAGATGACCCTCTCCCTCATTTCTTGTTTGTCCTAATCATGGAGATGTTCAATCGGCGAATGGATAAGGAAAGTGGTCGTAAGGGTTTTTTTCTTCCACGCTCGATGCAAACAATTGAATCTTACCACGCTTGTCTTTGCAGATGATCTTCTTATTTTATATAAACTCCTGAAATCCATGCAAAAAATTATTAATGAGGAACTTATCTCATTTACTAATGAATCTGGGCTGTCCGCTAATTCTATCAAGATGTACATGTGTTTTTGGTGGTGTTGATGTTGGCCGCTGTCGTGGACTTGCTGAATTTATGGGCTTTCAATCTAGGTGGTTTCTTGTCCGTTATCTTGTTATCACTTTACACTATAAAAGCATCAAGCAAGTTGATTTTCAGCCTATCCTTAATAAGATCCAAATTGCTATTTCAAGCCGACAAGCTAGACGCCTTTCTTTCCCGGGTAGATCTCAAACTATTAAATCTATGTTAGAGAGTACCCTGATTTTTTTGATGCAAGTCATCGGCTTTCCCAAGGCCATCATTAGGCGCATTGAGGCAATGTGTCGCTCCTAATGTTGGCAAGAGACATGCCCTTGTTTCCTGGAAGGGAATGTGTAGGGATTTTGAAGAAGGTGGCTTGGGGTTTAAGGAACTTTTCTCTTGGAATAAACACTATTGTTTAGACTTGTGTTTGACTTTCTTGTTAACGGGCAAAGTATTTGGACAGTCTGGGCTAGGAAAAACATTCTTAAGGGTGGTGTGGTTTGGGATGCCACTTCATCCTCTGGCTGCTCTACTGTGTGGAAGGGTGTGTTGATCGTTAAGAAAAATATGCTTTGTAGACTAAATAAGGTCAGTATGAGTTTTGAGCGATTTGATAAACCGTCAGGCGGGATGGATGTTGCTGCTACCTATTGCTTATTTCGGACTCTGCATGTGACTATTCCATATTGTGAGATTGTTTGGCATGGGATTCAACCAAAGAAGTGGTCTTTCATTTGTTGGCTTGCTACTCTGAACCAGCTTCTAAAAAAGCCTAAAGTGATCCAGTTGTGTTCTTTGTGCGGATGGTACATACTCTATCCAACACTTTTGGTTTTAGTGCAAAATTGTCTCTGAGATCTTTTCCAAAGTCATGTCTTAGCAAGGTGTTTCATCCCGTTTTGGATCATTTCAAATATGGTGGGACTGGTTCGACGCATGCAACAAGATATTGAACAACATCTACCTTGGATGTCTTCTTGTTTTCATTGGGATTGTTTATCATACTTGGAGATTGAGAAATGATATAATTTTCAATAATAATCAAGGTAATCTTGAGGGTGTGTTTAGTGAGATCATTGCCATTTGAAGATTTTGTATGGTTCATAAGCTTAACATTAGTAGTAGAAGGGGAAGAGCTATGATGAAATGGATGTACGATAACTAGTTTGTAGTGTTGGGGCTTCACAAGCTTAACACTTGTAGTTTAAGGGGATAACTTATGATGAGAAAGATGTATGGTAACTAGTTTATAGCGTTCAAACATTAATAAAATTCTTACCATTTGACAAAAAAAAGAATATTTTACTATGGGGCGGTGCTCCTAGTATAGATGCCGGACGAGCATGTTCCATAGTGTGAAAGTTCCACTCTGGGTTCGATCCTCCATAACCACGTAAAATAGCTTCATTTACCATATCTGGATGGCCTGCCCCCAGACCTTTCAAGGTTGAGGGGATTAGTGGGCATGGATCGTTAAAACAAACATGCTCGATACCCCAAGAACCAGTAAAAAAGAATGCTTAAATATTTGAGAATTAAGAAAGAACACTCACCGTTTGATCAATCCTGATCCAATGGCTAGAATCTCACACATGCGAAGCCACAAATCACTATTTGAATTAATTCATCTTTTCTTCTTTCTAATTTTTATTTTCATCAATTTCTCTCTCATCTTCTTATTCTTTTTCTCACTTAAGAGTTTTCTTCTTTTCTACGTTTCCATTGTTTTCTCTCTATTATAGGTGTGTTATGCTTTGTTTTTTGATCTCATCTCTCTCTTGGATTGATCTCAACTTCTCCGTATCACGTCTCATTTCCTACGTTGTTGCTTGCAAACATGTAGATTTCTTCGATGCTTGTTGTTGATCTTCTTCTATCCTTCTATTCTATCCGATTTGTTCATTCAATGTAGCCATAATCAGATATGGTTTAAATCTCTATTTCATTATTTGTTTTATATGGTTTTTGGATTTTGATTAATTTTTTCTACTGAATTATATCCTCATTCAATGGATCCAAGTATAGTCTGGACATATCATTCAGATTTATGACCTTCTTCAACACGATATCAATATAACAAATTCAGTTTTTGAGTAGAAACAGTGCACTAAGAATAGAAACCATGCACTTGTGCAAAAAGTTCTTGTACTTTTTCATGTAAGCCAAACACTCATGCACTGAACCCATGAACTATTGCACTTATACTAACTACTCCTTTACATTGTTGCACATATACCATCCAATTTACCACATAAACGATGCATTATATCAAATAAACCATGCACTATTTCAATGAAACCACACACTTTCTTACAAAAACTATGGACTGCTTTAAAAAAATCTACAATATTTCAAAGAAACCACGCAATTTCTCTCAGAAATCATGCATTATTTGCAACAAATCATGCACTATTGAATTATGTTTACGACCTTTTATTCTACTCTATGTTGCAGATATTCAGAAAACCATGCACCATTCCAGACAAACCATGTACTAGTTCTATGAAAACCACGCACTTTCTCACAGAAGCCACACACTATTCCCATGAAACCACACACTTTCTCCAAAAAACCTCGCACTTTGAAATAAACCATGCACTATTTCTATGATACCACTCACTCTCTCACAAAAACCATGAACTGTTTTAAACAAACCATGCATTATTTCTACAACCTATGAACTTATGCTTACAATTTTTATCCCTCCACTTTATGTTGCAGGTAAATTAGAAAAGCTCCGTTTAAATATTGATGACTCACCTACTAGTGGAATATACTATCTGCCTATATGTGATGAAAACATCAAGCCAAACTTGGTCAAATCTTTCGCTCTAAATAAGAAGGAATTGCATTCTATTATTTTTACGCATTTGTCTATGGTTTCAACATACGAATTGCAAAAAAATCTAAATCAAACGATGAAACAACTATTTGGATGTATGTTCTTTAAGGTCGTGAAGGACATACACCATCTGGAGGAGAGATATTTGTACATTGTAGTGGTGAATCATCAATCAATCGTAGGAGGATTATTGATCGATGTGGTTCTAAAGCCAAATTTATTATAAGAGTAGTTGGAAAAGAAATTTACTCTCTAAAGATATTGGATTGGCGTCATAACCATCCAATGGTTGATAAATTTCAAGATCATTTTACAAAAATTAACTTAAAACTTACTCCTCATCATTAGGACTTCATACTGAATTGCTTGAAGACAAATATTGGCACTGGCAAGGCGTTTAAGCTGTAGAAGAATTCAATTAGATCATACACAAGTATTGGTGCTATGCTCATCGGTTTCAAGAATTGAAGTAGAGTATTGGTGCTACACTCATCATTCTCCATAGTTATATTTTTCATTTCATTTGAATGCAAATAAGGAGTTCTGTGATGGGCACAATCCTGATGGCGCCAACGGAGCATTTGAGGCATCAAAAAGGGGCATTTTCACTCACTTGAGCAACACAATGGATCTTACGAGGTGTCGGGATCGAAGTCCCCAAAGTGAGATAAAGGCATGCAAATGGAAGTGTTCTTACAGAGACCAAACCGCGGTCGCGGTAAGCCAAAAGCGGTCGTGGTTCCCTTCATCTTGGTCAGGTTTTCCTTAGACCAAACTGCGCCAGCGCCTCCCGGAGTAAACTCTTGTAGTTTGACCATTATTTGTAACTCCTAGCTTTTAAGATGGTTGAATGGGGTGTTTCAAAACTTCCATTTTGGGAGTGGTTTGTAAGGAATTCTTAGATTATTTTGACCATTATCTCATAACCTAATTTCTCATTCTCAAGAAAAACTCTCTTTTGTTATTGGTTTTTCCCTCAATTCTATGAAGAACTAAGGCCTTATTGTCTTCACCTTGAAGTTTTAGCCTTGGTTTTGGTCATTGTGGTAAGGTTCTTACTTCTCTTTCTCTAATGTGTTTATGGAATTCTTCTTTGATCTCTTGTGCTTAAATTTGTAATGGATTGATGTTGATTTCATCTAGGTTGCAAACTAGGTTGATTAATGTTATTCATATTGCTAGGTTTAGACAATTCTATTTGAAGAGTCTTCACATTATGTAGCAAACTCTATTTGCATGAACTATTTGTGATTGTTTATAGGGCAGAGATCTTAGATTTATGTCAAGTATCGACTATTTGTCAATGGTATTGGATGAACCTACATATCTTTGAGCTTTATGCAATTGTGTTATTAAATCTAGGTATTTCCTTGGTTGTAACATAATAAGGGTTTCTATGACTATTTGGACTAGTTACTATATATGAACAAAGACTAGGACGATCCATTTAAACATCGTTAGAACATTTGCCTTTAAGAATCTAGGATCCACCGACCTTACCAATTGGTAGAATGGATAGGTGAACCATTTAAATCACTACATTTTTTTCACTTGTTTGTTTGTTTGTTTGTTTGTTTGTTTGTTTGTTTGTGTGTTCTTAGTTATAATTCCAACCTCCCCCCTTTATTGCTACTTTAAAATCGTATAAGAACTTAGCAAGGAAAACTTGCTCCCTTGAGTTCGACCCCTACTTACCGCTATACTCTATAGTGAAAAGTTTGGATTTCTTTGATAAGGCAAGACGACTTTAGCCTTGATAATTCTGTCATAGAAGAGGAGGCTATGAAAAAGGCTCTCTGTTAGGCAATTACATAGCATGGAAGGTTCTCAACTGCCATGACGAATTCGAGTCCTTTTGTGCACAATCAATTGAATCTATAGAGCGTATCGGAGGGAAAGGGATTTTTACTCAGTAGTGCTGATTTTTTTAAGCCAGTTCACCTCAAATGCGATTGAATCGTGAGGAAGTAACGAGTATTCAAGATGGTTCACATGTGGGGATTTTAGGGGAATCTTTCCTTATTCATCGTTTGGATGGGAGATCGGCTTTGTTGACAGGTAAGACATTTCATAAACTCGCTAACGTGGAGTGAATTATGCAGAAGCTTATCACCCTCGTGAAGAAGATACTAATAAACATGTTGCGATTTGGAAGTTTGCTGTAATTGTCCCAGTTATAGGATTTCCTATAAAATTGATAATCTGAACAGGTTCGTGAAGGATTCTTGGACTGGTTTGTATCTTGATATTACTGTTAAACACAATGAGATATGGATCTTGAAATTCCATAACCAAGAAAAAGTGAACTTTTTCCTACGTAATGGCCCTTGGTTGATTGATGGTAGATCTCCTTTCGTGCTAAAGGAATGGTTGGTTGGCATGACACTTGCATGGTCATTGTTTGATTCTGCTCTAGCTTGGGTTAGAATAAGGAACATAGAACCTATGTTCTTCACCAGTCATGTGCTTGGTGCAGTAAGTACAATAATTGGTAAACCTATAACTATAACTAGAAAACACTTGATTGGCGACGGATTTTTCCGTCGCCAATCAAGTGATAACCATCACAAATAGTGGTTAGCGAT
Source organism: Phyllobates terribilis (assembly GCF_046119375.1). Classification (NCBI taxonomy): domain Eukaryota; kingdom Metazoa; phylum Chordata; class Amphibia; order Anura; family Dendrobatidae; genus Phyllobates; species Phyllobates terribilis. Next base: position 27,628 of record NW_027369077.1, read on the forward strand.
GGGAAAAAGAACCGTCCTTAATTAGCGACGGTTTTTGCGACAAAATTCCGTTTCCAATTATGACGTTCGGAGACCGATTGTTGCGACAACATTTGCGACCAAATTTAGTCGCTAATATGGACCCCCGGGAGACCGAATTTGGCAACGGTTTTGGCGATCACAATCCGTCGCTAATATGTACCTCTGGACACCGATCTGTTGCGACCGGTTTTGCGACGACTTTCCGTCGCTAATGCTGCGTCCATAAGCCCCCAAAACTGAGACGGACTTCCGTCGCAAATCCCGTCCCAATTTTCTTCCACGCGTCCTCGATTATCGTTATAAAATACGGCTTCACATGTTCGTTAACGTTAATATTGCAACGGTTAATGCATTTTTATTGAATTGAATATTATTATAAAATCAATCGTAAACAAAGATACAAATCATAAATTAAACCGAAATTGTTATTACATAATCAAGCGTAACAAACATTATTCGCACAAAACAAAAACAAAGATACAAATCAACAAAAAAGCTAAGACTCGGAGGCGTCGTCGTCGTCGTCTCTCGGTTGCGGACGATGTTCTGGCGGAAGGGTCAACATCATCTTGGCCACCTCATCTCGGAGGAAATGGGACATTCGCTCATGGAGATCAGAATGAAGTTGTGACTGCATTCTCTCATACACTTGCGCTTCCATCCGCTCTTCCATTTGTCGCATCTGCGTTTGCATCTGCACATTCCACATGGCATGCAGTTCTTGCATCTGGCGCTGAACATCATGTTGGCTCATCCTTGAGGACGAACAGGGGTGAGATGGCCTGGCTCGACGAACCCGCCTGCGTGATGTGTCGATGTATACATTGGCCGCTGAACCGAGTCCGTACACCCGGTTCTTCTTGTTGGCACCATCGATCTCCAAATAGATCTGGGTCGCGTCCACGTTAGCCATACTCGCATCTTGACCCTCTCTGGTCAGTGGCTGGGACGAGGAACCAATCTTCGAGGAGAGCGCTTCCAACAATAACCGATGAAAACATAGTATACTTAGGTACTAATAAATGTGTCATAATATAATTATAATTCACAAAATACGTACCGTCATCTTCTTCATCCTCGAGTCTACTGGGACAGGCCTCTCCTTGTCCTTCCTTGACGTGTGTGTTTGGATATACAGCTCGGGAGCCGTCGGAGTGCGACTGAGCTCCTTGGACTAAAAAAAAATAATACGAATTATTAGTATGTTAGAAAATTAATAAATTTGATTATACGAATAAAAAAAATAGCAAAGAATCAAACCATGTTGTCGTAATAACCCATGAAGGAACGGAAGCCTCCCGTGTGGCGCACAAATCCGGTGCCCTCACCCTCAGGCTCGCTCATGCGATTGGCATGAGCAGTGCGGGACCTCATCTTCTCTTCCTCTGAGTCCCAATGGGCCTTCTAGTTGGCCCGAACATCAGCACTCACTGAGTGATGTGGTACCCTAAACGTCCTCATCTTGTGAATGACATCCTTGTACCTATGAAACAAAAATAATTCAAAAACTACAAAGTAAGCTAATAAATTATTTCAAACTGTAGTGATTTACAACTTACCGGGTCCCCGCATGTCTCGTGAAGACCCAATAGATGTAGTCCTCTCTGTACTGCTCATCCCAGGTATACTCCTTCTGAAAAGCATAAAAGACATGCATGTTACACCTTTCATTTGTACATTAACGTATTTGGGAAGCTAATAGATAAATAATTACCTTGAATTCCTGCCAGTAGTAGTCTATCTCTTAGGACGATAAAAACCGCCATACTCTATCGGATAGGAAGAAAGATTTCTGGAAGATCTCCGACATAGAACAGGAGACTGGTGGACTGGAGGAGCATCGACCCGGCCGGGTCTGGCTGGACAACTACTTGGTCACCGGCGTCCAACGGTGCCGGTGGAGTAGTAGTAAAGGGACCGGCTACTCCCAAGGACGATGTCCTAGACCGTCCACGGGCACGACCTCGACCACGGCCGCGCCCACGACCGGCACCTGTCTGGTCGCCGCTAGATCCTTGTCCTCTCATTTCTTCAACCATATATATTAAAATGGAAAGATTCAACCATAATTAATAACTTAATATATTATATTGTCAAAAGTGAACTACATCTAATAATTAGGTACAAAAAGATAATGAATAATCTATATTACGAACAACCTATACATAGCACATTAACTTCAGTCAAGTTCGTCTTCCTCTTCCTCTTCCTCGTCTTCGGATGATGAAAAGATAACATCTGGATCTTCGACGGGAGGAACGTGGTGCAATGCATCTTCGTCAGCTTCTTCATTCTGATCAACCAAGTTTGTTGGATCTTCATCAGTTTCAACGATAATGGGATTTTCTTCGATGTCGTCTTGGAAAGCCGGGACGACTGTCTTTGGCATGTCAAGCTCCGACCTTGTCTTAACCTTGCATACTGCCACCAATTTACTTTATCCCGTCTTTTTCTTGGATATGGCAAGTACTGAACTTAGTCGGCCTGTTGTGCCAAGATGAACGATTCATACTTATTGTATCTCTGTCTATGATTGACTTCCACCAAGTTGTATCGACTGTTAGTATGTGTGCCACTATCCGTGGGGTCAAAGCACTCACATTTGAATATGACGGTCTTCTTCATTGGTAGAGTGGGATACTCTAACTCGATTTGATTAGTCAACACTCCATAAAAGTCATTTTCGCCCTCGAAATATTGTGTTCCCCTTACGCAAACACCACTATTCATTGTAAGCTTGTCTTGCTCGTATTCTCGAGTTATGAACTTGTAGCGGTTCATGTATTACCCTTTATATTTTTCGACCGTTCTACACGATCCCTTTGCAAGTCTCATGATGAAGGGATTGGTACAGACAGTTGGATCTTTGACCAGTAGTTCAAGTACATAGTTGTAAGAGTTCCACCACTTTGCAGACCCCTCGATATCATTCTCCGGTACAACGTGATGTTTTCCTCCGGGATTGAACATGGTCCCCTCGCCATGAAACACCCATACTTTGTAATCTTTCACAAACCCATTCTTCAAAATATGATATTCTAAATCCTCGGTATTGCGATAGCTTTTATTTCTACATGCATACTTAGAACATAGGCATTTAATCTTCACTCGACTCATACATATTATATAATTCCTAAAAAATCCTATCTAATTTCTAAAAAATTCTATATAATTCTACAAAACTCATAAATAATTCTATATATTTACTAAAAAATATTATATAATTCCTAAAAATCCTATATAATTTATACAAAATTCTATAACCTATTCAATAATAAAGACTTATATAATACAACAAATTCTATAACCTATAAAAAATTCAACATAATATAACAAATTCTACGCAATTATTTTCAATTGCTAATAAATTTCTAACCTATAATTACATATAAAGAAATTAAATAAAAAAATACCTGGGCAGGGCGGCGACTCCGGCAACAAGTAGGCGGCGGCAGGCGACATCAGGCAGGCAAGGCGGCTACGGCGGCAAGCGGCTGGCGACTCTGGCAGCAAGCAGCAGTGAAGGCGTGGACGGACGGGCGGACACTCAACTGGGGCCGGCGGCAGCGGGGCGCTCAGCTGGTGTCGGCGGCGGCGTCAGGAGAAGCTAGCGGATGGAATTTTGACCGGCTACGGCATTTGGGGTCGGCTGCAGCTAGGGCGGAACTCCACCGGAAACAAGAGGGAGAGAGGAGGGAGAGAAGAGGAGGGAGGTGCGTAGCGGGAATCGTTAGCGGAGGCGAAGAGGAAGACGAAGAACTAATCAGGGGCAGCGGCGAGCGCGTTTATATATAGACGAAGGAGTTAGCGACGGAAATTCGTCGCTAATTTCGTCACAAATTAATCGACCGTCAAATTCAATTTTGGCCAAATATTTTGGCGGTTTAACCACGTTAGCGACAGTTTTTCGTCGCTAACGTGGATAGTCTTGGAGGGCCGTCAAAACTATTAGCAACGGAAAATCGTCGTTAGTGTGGGCGGTACTTGAGAAGGGCTTGGCGGTATATATCCCTCCCACATTAGCGACGGAAAACCGTCGCTAATATGGGCGGTACTTGTGAATGTTTTCGCGGTGTATATCCCGCTCTCATTTAATGGTTTTTTTATATAGGAGTTAATCACTACTTACCTTTGACGACAGCAATCCGTCGCAAATCGGGGCAGGATGTAAGGGTCAAATCTTTAGCGACGGACATCCGCCGCTACTTCCGTCAATAATGCCTATTAATTTGCGCCATCCACTACCGCCAAAAATAGCTACGGGATCCTAACGGAATTCCGTTGCTAACCAAGGGGTATGTGAAATTAGCGACGGGTAAAAGGACCCGTCGCTAAATCCGTTATCAAGTTTAAGATTTAGTGACGGAATTGGTATTCTTCGTTAATTCCGCTGCGAGACACGGTTTCCGATAGGGAAACGTGATGGATGAAGCAATAGGTGCTAACAAAAGATTGGCCTATGATCGGTTGTTAGAAGAGGTCAACGTGAAAGATTACAAGAGAGAGGAGCTTTCTCTTATAGGGCCATGTGGTACTAAATTTAGTTATAAAACTTGGAATGAATGGCTTCCTTGGATATGCGGTGAGGACATGAAGTTTTACCACATGGATTAGAAGTGTATTTTGAAGAAGAAGAAGGAGGTGAATAAGTCCAATGAAATTGCTATTGTTCAATATGGCAGTGAGAAGGCCACTGTTGTACAAATGAACAGATACATTGATGCTGATACTGGATTGTTGTACAGTAATTGACAGGGGTCATTTAGTCCTTGTCAAAGTAAATTTCCTTCGAACTAAAGTGGTAATTCGGGGTCGAATCCCATAGGGAACCAAAAGAAATCAATTCTATGGTATTAGGTTCAAATGACTCTAAAGGTAACCAAAAGGGAAAAATGATGAAACTAACAAACTAATGATTTATTGAAGACAAATATGGAAAAAACACTTCGCACAATTAGTATGCACCTAAAAATTTGATTAAATGATCCTAGACTTTTTCTTTCGGGTTCTTTCCTAGTACTTCTTTATCATGTAATTTCCCTAATCCTTGTTCCTTTGTATCTAATTAGTTCAACTAGCCTTAATAGCTCTTACCTTTAAATCTAATATTGAAACTATCAAAGGTCAGTTTCTAGGCAACATTAAGATCAAGAATAGATAGGAATGTGCAGCGCCAGTTGGCTACTAACACATTATTACCCTCCACATATCTACAAGTCCAACTAGTCTAGGTAAATGATTTGCTAATAAATGGACAAGGCTCTCGAACTCGAACAAGGAAGGCCGAGCTATATGAAATTGACTTAAACAACCTAGGTGATCAATCTAGATAGATAATTCAATTCAATGATAAATATAAGCAAGATGATAAAGAAATCTAGGACATATCATTAGAACCAAAAGATAGAAGTCTTACATTTAATCAGCCTAAAGGCTTCCACTAAACGAACAAAGTATTGGAGACTACTCCTGGTTCATTGCGAAAATTACGAAAAGTGAAATGAATAAAAGATGAAATGTGATGATGATAGATGGAGGCAAAATCTGTCATCTATTGATTAACCTAATGAGAAGAGTTAAACCTAGTTAAACCTAGACCAAAATTCCATCTAAAAGTAGCATAAAGCCCACATGAAGCTCCTAGTGAAAATAGGGTTTCAGAGGCTTCTTGGCCCGACAAGGGCGCGGTCGTGTGTGTGTCGGCGCGGTCGCGCCAGGATCGAGATCATGACTTTAGCCTACATCCAGTGGCGTGGTCGCTCCTATTCTTATGTGTCCATGTACGATCGCTTCCATGTGTGCACGACTCCGGCTTAGTACCCTTGGCAATCTTCTCTTCGAATGTTTGTAATCCTCGTATTTAACACATTTTCTTTGCTCGGTTCGGATCATGGTAATACACGCCATAATCATGCCAAATCACTTGTAATTAATGCTAGCAATCACTTGCTACGCTATACTAAATGCTTCCTATCAGTAATGTAAGCACAAGGAGAAAGGTATTAGAACTAGAGCCATGCACTAGAAAGCAATTCCACTCGGAGAACAGGAGAACGAAGTTTCTAAGTATAAGTATAAGGTGTAGTATGGGGAAGTTAGGAAAGGATTGCCAATCACATGTAGAAATCAGATAAGGGGAGGGAAATCAAAATGGGGTGGTAGCAGCTCCAAAAGCTCTAGTAAAAGGGTGATATCAATATAGGAGCCTAGAATGTAAGGGGCTGCTACAATTCCCTTACATGTAGAATGGTACAGAAGTTTGTAAATAAGATGAGCCTTAGTATGATTGATATATTGGAATCCAAGATTCAAGTGAATAAAGAGAATGAGATTATGATTAAAATGCTTTATGGCTCGAGTATTGTGCTAGTGTTAATATTGCAGATAAAGGGAGATTGATGATTGTTTGGGACCCTAAAAGTGTCAAGGTGAGTATTGCCAATAGAAATGCTCAATTCTTCCATTTTTTTTGTTTTTGATAATAGGAATGATTTGAGTCTGTTGTGTACCTTCATCTATGCTTCAAATAATTTTGTTGGTAGAGTTGTGCTATTTAATGATCTTAGCTTGATTAAGGCCAGGGCCGGTCCTGAACTTTTAGTGGCCCTAGGGCGAAATAATATTTGGGACCGCAATACATAGTAAGATGTTGATTGACTATTTTATTAAATATTTTTATAGTATATTTTTTTATTGATTTTTCTAATCATTTTTAGAAAAATAGATGAAGAACCTTATTAAAGTGTTTTTATTAAACTATATTATCTTAAAGATTTCTTTTTTCTAATGGATTTATCTTCGTAGATTAGAAAATTCATTATGAGTAATAATAAAATCATATAAGAAATATATATGAAAAATAATGTGAATTCAAAAACATTTATTCATGTATGAGTTAGGGAAAATGTTTATTTATAAAAAAAATGGCGTATTAAATATTACAGACAACCAAATCATTAGTACATCTATATAAATTTTGCAATATATTATATAACAGATTCTAATTAAAAACAAGTTTTTAATAATAAATCAAGATATACACACATGTGATAGAATGTTTTTTTCCAAAATATTGATAGTTAGCCATTATAAAATTGTTTTTAGAGATTATGTATGATAAGATGTGGAAATGTAGAAATTTCCAAATTGAAAGAGAAATGAAGAAAATTAGTGTAACAAAGAAACAATTTTAAGTTTTTTATTTAAAAGAATCTTATTTTTTGTGCTAGGGACCAATAAGTTTTGTTTAGAGGAGGGCACATAAGATTGTTGGATGGAAAAATTTGTAAAAAATAGGTTGAGGTCGATAATTCTTAGCTGTAAAAGTTGTACCAAAAATTCAACAATCCACAAGGCTCGAACACTCAACCCAATGCAATAAGAGAAACGGAGTCCACCAATGGAGGAGAACGTCTTGCATGGTTTCCTTAGCTATTAGTAACATATAACCACATATATAAAACTTTGGACCCTTAAATTTATTGGGCCCTGGGCCGGTGCCCAGGCTGCCCCTTCTTGGGACCGGTCTTGATTAAGGCTACTGTTTCTAATACCTGGATGATTGTAGGTGAATTTAATTATTTGTTATACGTTGTTGTGAAACATAGAAGAAGAAGAAATTCTTCGAGAAACATTGATATTGAGATATAGTTAGAACATATCTTGAACAATCTTGATATGTCTGACCTTGCTTATTTTTTAGTGAAATATACTTTGTAGAATAACCAGGAGGGTGATATGAGAGTAGCTTGTAAACTAGATATGATGATTATTAATCAGTTTTGGGAAAGTAAATTTCCTTGCTCGACTATGTATTTTGAAAACCCAACTCTTTTGGACCATAGTCCTTGTGTTATTCAGTTCAATCATGTTAATAAAGGCTAGGAAATTCCTTTTTATTTTAGGACTTACTAGATTTAGGAGAATGATTATGACTTTGATTAGTAATGCATGGAATTGTAGTGTTTTTGGCTCATACCAGTTTGTGTTAGTCACCAAACTCAAGGAAGTTAAGGTAGCTCTCAAGATATGGAAAATAGGGATGTTTAGAAAATTGGATATAATGGAAGATGAGGCTAATGAGAGATTGAAAAAAGCTAATATGAGAATACTACAAAACTTCTATGATGTCTCTTTTCAAGCTGAAGTTGATGAGGCTAATAAGGAGTTAAAGCATAGACTAGAACGGATTCTATGTTTCAGTCTTCCAAGAGATAAAATTGATTGGATTTCCTTTGGTGAAGAAACTTCTCCTCTCTTCTATAACAAAATGCAGGAAAGCTAGGATTGTAATCATTTGTCTTAAGAATGAGATAGGAATTAGCTTGGAGACTGAGGAAGATACTGAAAATGAGATTATAGGGTTTTACAAGAAGCTTTTTGGTATTGAGGGGATTAATGAGCATTGTAACTTTGATAACTATTGTCGTAACATGATTCAGAATGGAATCAATACAGTATTGTGCATGATCCCCATTGATGTTGAGATTTGGGATGCTTTGATGGGTATTGGTAATCTTAAAAGTTTTGGGAGCTTTTTCTTTAAGAACGGTTGGAATACCATCAAAGCTGATGTCATAAATGGAATCATGGAGTTTTTCTTCAGAGGGAGATTGTTAACAGGGCCGGTCCTAAATTTTTAGTGGCCCTAGGGCGAAATAATATTTGGGGCCCTAATACATAGTAAGATATTGATTGACTATTTTATTAAATATTTTTATAGTATATATTTTATTGATTTTTCTAATCAGTTTTAGAAAAATAGATTAAGAATGTTATTAAAATGTTTTTAGTAAACTAGATTATCTTAAAGATTTAGTTTTTCTAATGGATTTATCTTCGGAGATTAGAAAATTCATTATGAGTAATTATAAAATGATATAAGAAATATATATGAAAAATAATGTGAATTCCAAAACATTTATTCATGTATGAGTTAGGGGAAATGTTTATTTACAAAAACGACGTATTAAAGATTACAAACAACCAAATCATTAGTACATCTATATAAATTTTGCAAAATATTATATAACAGATTCTAATTAAAATAAAGTTTTTAATAATAAATCAAGATATACACACATGCGATAGAATGTTTTTTTTCTAAAATATTGATAGTTAGCCATCATAAAATTGATTTTTAGAGATTATGTATGATAAGATGTGGAAATGTAGAAATTTCCAAATTGAAAGACAAATGAATAAAATTAGTTTAACAAATAAACAATTTTAAGTTTTTTATTTAAAAGAATCTTATTTTTTGTGCTAAGGGTCCAATAAGTTTTTTTAAGAGGAGGGAACATAAGATTGTTGGATGGAAATATTTGTAAAAAATAGGTTGAGGGCCCATAATTCTTAGTTGTGAAAGTTGTACGAAAAATTCAACAGTACACAAGACTCGAACACTCAACCAATGCAATAAGAGAAACGGAGTCCACCACTGGAGCAGAACGTCTTGCATGGTTTCCTTAGCTATTAGTAACATATAACCACATATATAAAACTCTGCGCCCTTAAATTTATTGGGCTCTGGGCCAGTGTCTAGACTGCCCCTGCTTGTGGGCCGACCCTTATTAAGGCTACTGTTTCTAATACTTGGATGATTGTAGGTGTCTTTAATTGTGTGTTATATGTTGTTAGCAGAATGGGAAATTCTTCGAGAAACATTGATACTGAGATATAGTTAGAACATATCTTGAACAACCTTGATATGTCTGACCATGCTTATTCTGTAGTGAAATATACTTGGTAGAATAACAAGGAGGGTGATATGAGAGTAGCTTGCAAACTGGACATGATGATTATTAATCGGCTTTGGGAAAGTAAATTTCCTGCTCGACTATGTATTTTGAAAACCCAACTCTTTTGGACCATAGTCCTTGTGTTATTCAGTTCAATCATGTTAATAAAGGCCGGGAAATTCCTTTTTGTTTTAGGACTTGCTAGATTTAGGAGAATGGTTATGGCTTTGATTAGTAATGCATGGGATTGTAAGGTTTTTGGCTCAGCCCAGTTTGTGTTAGTCACCAAATTCAGGGAAGTTAAGGTAGCTCTCAAGAGATGGAAAATAGGGATGTTTAAAAAATTGGATATAATGGAAGATGAGGCTTATGAGAAATTGAAAAAAGCTAATATGAGAATACAACAAAACTTCTATGATGTCTCTTATCAAACTGAAGTTGATGCGGCTAATAAGGAGTTAAAGCATAGACTATAACGGATTCTAAGTTTCAGTCTTCTAAGAGATAAAATTGATTGGATTTCCTTTGGTGAAGAAACTTCTCCTCTCTTTTATAACAAAATGCATGAAAGCTAGGACTGTAATCATTTGTCTCAAGAATGAGATAAGAATTATCTTGGAGACTGAGAAAGATACTCAAAATGAGATTACAGGGTTTTACAAGAAGATTTTTGGTATTGAGGGGATTAACGAGCATTGTAGCTTTGATAACTATTGTCGTAACATGATTCAGAATGGAATCAATACAGTATTGTGCATGATCCCCATTGATGTTGAGATTTGGGATTCTTTGATGTGTATTGGTAATCTTAAAAGTTTTGGGAGCTCTTTCTTTAAGAACGGTTTGAATACCATTAAAGTTGATGTCATAAATGCAATCATGGAGTTTTTCATCAGAGGGAGATTGTTAAGGCAAGTTAATGCTACTTTTATTAAGTTGCTTCTTAAGACAAATAACCCACTCTCTATAAAAGAATTGACATTTCTTGTTGTGATACCTTCGTTAAGATTGTAACAAAGTTCTTAGTTGAGAAGATAAGACCCTGTCTGGATGAGATTATAGATAATACTAAGGGTGATTTTGTGCCTGAGAGATCACCCATAATATCTTAGTATCTCCAGAGTTGTTTATGGGTTATTACAACTCAAGAACTTCTCCAAGGTGTATAGTATAGATAGATCTTGAAAATGCTTATGATTGTGTTTCATGGAGCTATTTGGACCAAGCTGTGATATATTTATATTTTCCTGGTTAGTTGATTAATTGGATCATGGATTGCATCTCCTTTTCTAGGTATTCCATCATTATAGATGGTGAATCTAAAGGGTTTTTAAAAGGAAAAAGAGGATTTAGACAAGGTGATCCTCTTTCTCTTTTTTTTTTTGCGGTTAACCTCGAAATGTTTTCTAGAATACTAATGCCGCTTTGAAAACAGACTGTGTTATTTCTCCACCTTAAATATAAGAGCACATACTTTATTGATGCAACTTTTGGAGATGATATTATGATTTTTTGCAAGCCTAGGGATGTCTACTATGAGGCTGGTTAAGAATTGTCTAGATGAGTTTGGTAAGGAATCATGACTGGTGTTCCTTTGAATGATAAAGATCTTATAATTGGGGACTTATTGGACTTCTTAACAGGATTAGTAGCTTGATTCAGGGGAGAAGGGCCAGAAATCTATCCTATGTAGGCAGAGCCCAAGTAATTAGATCTATTATTGAAGGTATTCACTTTTTGTATGCAAGTCTTAGATTTCCTAAGAAAGTTATCAATAAGATTGGAATTATTTGCATGGCCTGCCTGTAGAGCGTTGGAATCTGATTTTTAGCAAACTTTCGACCAGAATTCCAGTGGTCGGAATTGTCGGGAGAAGGTACCATTGGCTTCCTCTCCGTGAGCTCTTGAATATGGTATATTCATACGCTAAAATCGGGTTCCGAGTAAATGAGAAAAGCCTGCTCAAAGTAGGTGCTTGGAAGGGATCCGGATGAAGTTTTGAGGTATTTTTGGGTGCATAATTTTCCCACTCGAAAATGGGGGAGATCAATTCCTACTATGTAAACACAACTCCACTCTTGTTATATTAATATGTTATACAATGGAGTGGACACTCACCACAGGCGCGCGACCATGGAAATGAGCCTTCGGCCAGCAGCAGCCCAGCCCTTTTTTTTGGCGGTTCTTCCGTAACAGGGATAAAATTGATTAACAATTTCCTTTGATTCAAAAATACAGCCTTCAGAATCTGATTCAGTGTTTCTCAACAATTTCGGCTGTTTAATTGATTTTAGGAACTCAAAATCAATTTTTGTTACGTGATTTTCAGTAACAGAAAGATACTTGCTTAACAGATTTTCGGATTTCTTCAAATTCAAACAGAATTTAATTCAAGCAATGTTTTTTCGGAAATTGTCTTTCAAAAACTATTATTCAGGAATTTCCGAGATTCAGATTTCAAAATTATTTTGGATATTATTTTCGGAAAAAAAATATTTTCGGGATTTAAATTCGGATATTTAAAAACCCATTTTTTCGGAATTTCAGATTTCGGAAAAAATTTTAATTTCGGAATTAAATAATTAATTTTTTCGGAAAAATAGAAAATTATTTTCGGAAATAATTTCAGCCTACATGCATATATTAATATTCAGAATTAATTGCTTGACATTAATTTTATAAATTTGGAATTTTAAATAATTTTCCAGAAAAATAAAATAATTCAGATTTATTTTATTTCGAATTTCTGAATTTAATTTTTAAAATTCAAATTAATTGTGTCCTTCATTTTATTTACGGATTATTTCTCGTGCTTTTCTGGTCTGATTTTTTCGTGGTGTTAATTTTTGAACAATTTTCAAAATGACAAACATCGACGAAACTATTGTTGCTGGTACTTCTTCTGGCACCGTGTCCATAATGACGGATGCACATGTGGATGTGTCGGTTGAGTTGACACCCCCGATTCTGCGAAGTGGTCTACCTCCGACAACCATCCAATCGAACTTGACGACACAACAGGTGGTCTCTTGATGCCGGCCTCACATACAGTGACAGCTTGGGGGGATCCGACCTTACTGGGTCTAAATCAGAATACCCTCCCTATGCATATGTCTGAGGTTCAATTACCCAACATTAGGATCCCTGGCACCCAGGCTCTAGACCGGCTATTTACGCCGGCAACCATGCCAAATCCTCAACAAGCGGGTTTCTTGCCTGACAAGTTTGATGGCACTGGGTTCAAAACATGGTTTGAGAAGATGTTGTTCTTCCTAACTGTCATGTGCATGGAGAGATTTCTGAAAGAAACTCGTCATGTGGTGATAGATCCCACTAATGATCTGTATGGGCTAAGTGTCCAACAGGCGTGGGATAGAGGGGATTTCCTATGTCAAGGCTACATAAGAGGCCGACTAGTTGACTCGTTATACAACGTGTATATCAAAGTCGGATCAGCCAAGGAACTATGGGAAGCCCTACAGAAGAAGTATAGGCATGAGGATGCTGGCTAGAAGAAATATGTGGTCAAGAGGTTCCTAAACTACATGATAGTAGATTCAAAGCAGCTCATGGAGCAGGTTGAAGAGCTTCAACTGCTTAGGTTCTAGGCGACGGGATGAAGATATGCGAGACATTTCTGGTGGCTTGCATCATCGAGAAGCTACCACCAAGATGGGAAGTTTTCAGGGCTAGGCTTACACACAAGAAGAAGGACATGAAAGTCGAGGAATTGATTGTCAGGCTGCGGGTCGAGTCCACCAACGTCCAGCCAGTTAAGGCTACATTTGGAGCAGGTCCTTCTCAACAGAAGGTGAACTTGCCTGAACATAATAAGAAGCGCAAGTTCCAACCCCAGAGCAGAACAACAAGACAACAGTGAAGAAATTTGCTGGTAAATGCCACAACTGTGGTAAGATGGGGCATAAAGCTGATATGTGTCGGAGCAAGAAGACCGACAAGAAGGGGAAGTCTCATACTAATCTAGTGGAAGACGATCTCGTTTGTGTAAATCTGAGACCAACATGGTCGGTTACAACCCTAAGGATTGTAACTACGACTCAGGGGCTACCAGGCACATTTTCTCGGATAGGGGGATGTTCCAGACCTACCAAGCCAACACCAACAAGAAGGTGTACATGGACAACTCATCAACATCAGAGGTTGCAGGTACTGGCAAGGTGATCCTGAGGGTGACTTCAGGAAAGGACTTAACTCTCCTCAATGTGCTGCATGTGCCTGACATTAGGAGAAATTTACTTTCGGCCATTCTACTCAGTAGGAGTGGGTTCGATGTTAGTTTTAAGTCTGATAAACTTTTATTGTCCAAGAATGTGGTGGTTCTTGGGAAGGGTTATGTTAAGGATGAACTGATCAAGTTGAATGTAATTGCAATTCCTTCCAAAACTGATGTAATCCGCTTCTAGTTCAATGAATAAGAATAAATCTATTGCTTATGTCGTTGAGGCTTTTAATATTTGGCATGGACGATTGAGACATGTGAATTATAAATCCATTAGCAGATTAATAAACATGAACATGATTCCAAAATTCAAAGTAAGTAAAGACGAATGTGAAGTACGCGTACAAGCGAAACTCACTAAATCGCCATTTCCCCAGGTCGAACGGATAACCGAACCTCTAGGTTTAGTTCACACCGATTTGTATGACATAAAATATATACAACTAGAGGCGGTAAGAAATACTTTGTCACCTTCATTGATGATTGTACGAGATACTGTTATGTGTATCTATTACGTAGCAAAGATGAAGCATTAGATAAATTTAAGGAATACAAGTTGCAAGTTGAGCACCATCTTAGTAAAAAGATCAAAGTGATCAGAAGTGATAGAGGAAGCAAGTACGGTGAACCTTTTAATGTGTTCTGTAGAGAACTTGGAATAGTCCATCAACTACCGCTCCCTATTCACCACAATCTAACGGGGTTGCGACACAAAATAACCAAACTCGGAAAGAAATGATGAACGCCGTGTTGGGAGAATCTGGGTTAACCCAAAACTTGTGGGGGAAACCATACTAACTTCTAACCTACATTCTCAACAAAATTCCACATAAAGTCAATGGTAAAACACCTTATTGAGGTGTGGAAAGGCACTGTACCATCGTACAAATACCTCAATGTGCGGGGGTGCCTGGCAAAAGTGGTTGTACCACTTCCTAAAATGGTCACAATAGGGCTAAAATCGTTGACTGTATTTTCATAGAATATGCACACAGCAGTAGTGCTTATCGATTTCTGGTACATAAATCAGATATATCAGATATACATGTAAAGACAGTAATGGAATCTACAAACGCTTCTTTCTTTGAAAATGTTTTCCGTGTAAGGATAAAAATAATCTGAAACGAACAGGTGAGGAAGCAGAGGCTAGCACTTTTGTCCCTGTAATAGAAGATGTAGAAAATGATGAACCTAGACGAGGCAAAGAACCCGCAAGGAAAAAACATTTGGCGTTGACTATGTAACGACCTAGAAAATGAGCCTAAGACATTCAAAGAAGCCATGTCTAATCCCGATGCTCCTTCATGGAAGGAAGCAGTGAAAAACGAGACCGACTCCATTATGCAAAACCATACATGGGAGCTTGTAGATCTCCACAAGGGAGTAAGGCACTTGGGTGCAAATGGATTTTCAAGACGAAATTGAAAACCGACGGCACAATAGAGAAGTACAAGGCTAGGCTTGTAGTGCAAGGATTAAGACAGAAAGAAGGTCTAGACTTCTTTGACACTTATTCTCCAGTTACGAGAATAACTTCTATTAGAATACTGATAGCTATTGCAGCATTACGAAACCTAGAAATACATCAAATGGATGTGAAAACGACATTCCTAATAGAGATTTAGAAGAAGAAATCTACATGAAACAACCTGAGGGTTTTGTCGCTCATGGACAGAAACACAAAGTGTGCAAACTCGTCAAGTCACTATATGGTCTCTAATCAAGCACCTAAATAGTGGCATGAGAAATTTGATCATGTTATGATGACAAATGGTTTCAGCATCAATACAAAGTGATAAATGTATTTACAATAAAAAACACATCTACAGGCATATATCCTACTGTATTTGTATGTAGATGACATGCTCATTATGGGGAGCAGCACTGCCTTGATCAAACAAACTAAGCAGATGCTTTGTGGAAAGTTTGACATGAAGGACATGTGACTAGCTGACGTGATTCTAGGGATCAAGATCGTCAGAAATTCGGAAGGAATTGCCTTGTCTCAGTGTCATTATGCTGAAAAGATTCTTGCAAGGTTCAAGAGTCATTGTGGTGGGATAGCTAAAAGCTCAGTTGACCCTCATCTTCATCTGACCAAAAACTCAGGGCATGTAGTGTCACAACTAGAGTATGCACGTGTGATTGGCAGTCTAATGTACTTGACCAACTGCACACGACAAGACTTAGCATATTGTAAACGTACTAAGTCGCACACTAGTAACTTTGGACACAACCACTGGAAAGGTACAACTCGAGTGTTTAACTACTTAAGTTACACTAAGAGTTATAGTCTGCACTATGGAAAATACCCAGCAGTTCTAGAAGGATGCAGTGATGCCAACTAGATATAAGATTCTAGGAACTCCAAATCCCACAAGTGGATATGTTTTCACACTTGGTGGTGCAGCTGTGTCATGGAAATCTTCTAAACAAACGTTATTGGCCAGATCAATGATGGAGTCTGAGTTAATAGCTTTAGATAAAGCAGCAGAAGAAGCCGAATACCTTCAGAATTTCCTGGAAGATATTCCTATGTGGACCAAACCAGTGCCAGCAATACGTGTACACTATGATAGCCAATCGACTCTAGCCCGGGCACTGAACCACCTGTATAATGGTAAGTCTCGTCACATTCGACGACGACATAAGACAATCAGACAACTATCTCATATGGTATAATCACGATCGATTATATCAAGTTAGATGACAACCTAGCGGATCCATTTACTAAAGGTCTTTCAAGAGAGCAATTTGTGAAATCATCAAGAGGAATGGGTTAAAGCCTATGGACTAAGAGGATGCTTGATGGATACCCTACCTACATGACTGGAGATCCCAAGAAGTAGGTTCAAGGGGAAAACTAAATCAAGTTTGACTCAAAATAAGAGCACTGGGGAGATAATAAGTCTCGTTTCAGTTCCTATGATGATTACCAGTGTTGAGTGTGCGAGTATCAGGTTAAGCTTCGTCTTTTAATGATTCTATAACCTTAGTAAAGGTGGGTATGAAAGATATCCTTGATGACCAATGACCTTGTGAGCGTGAAATGGGGTCATTTCTAGGAGAATGAAGAAAGACTATATTCTCCAAGTTCACTCATGATAAACCAGGCAAAGTTCACGACCAAAATGAATACAATAGAGAACCTAGTTCTGTGAGAGGATGAAATTGTGTGACAGTTGTTGTCTAGGCTTACATCAAAGCCTGGGTGGTTCAAAGACATTAAGTCTACTACCTGGTCGAGTAAGTCTGATAGCTTATCACAATGGGTGGTTCAAGGCTGAAAAATGCCACCAAGCCTAGATGCAGTGATTATTTGTTATACTCTCAAAAGTTTTTCTAACGAGTCGTCATATGTAATAGAGTCTTTTTTATTCATGTGGGGGATTGTTGGAACCTGATTTTTAGCAAACTTCCGGCCAGCTTTCCGGCTAGCTCCGGTGGTCGATTTGCCGGAGAAGGAACCATTGGCTTCCTCTATGCAAACTCTTGAATATGATATATTCATATGATAAAATCCGGGTTCCGAGTGAATTAGAAAAGCCTGCTCCAAGTGGGTTCTTGGAAGGGATCAGGGTGAAGTTTTAGGGTGTTTTTGG
>NW_027369078.1:0-45222 GCF_046119375.1 Phyllobates terribilis
CAGTAGCTTCAAACATTTCTGGTATATGAAAAACATGTTTTTCAATGGCAAAAATCAATGAATATTGTAAATGCACAAACAGTAATTATCTCCACATTGCACGGTGCAATTCTGAAATTTTTAGCTTTTTCCTGTTAATCCTAGCATGATAAAGAAGATTCAAAGAGAGTGAGATGCCAGCTCCTTTCATTCAGTCAGTAGCTTCAAACATTTCTGGTATATGAAAAACATGTTTTTCAATGGCAAAAATCAATGAATATTGTAAATGCACAAACAGTAATATCTCCACATTGCAAGGTGCAATTCTGAAATTTTTTGCTTTTTCCTGTTAATCCTAGCATGATAAAGAAGATTCAAAGAGAGTGAGATGCCAGCTCCTTTCATTCAGTCAGTAGCTTCAAACATTTCTGGTATATGAAAAACATGTTTTTCAATGGCAAAAATCAATGAATATTGTAAATGCACAAACAGTAATATCTCCACATTGCAAGGTGCAATTCTGAAATTTTTTGCTTTTTCCTGCTAATCCTAGCATGATAAAGAAGATTCAAAGAGAGTGAGATGCCAGCTCCTTTCATTCAGTCAGTAGCTTCAAACATTTCTGGTATATGAAAAACATGTTTTTCAATGGCAAAAATCAATGAATATTGTAAATGCACAAACAGTAATATCTCCACATTGCAAGGTGCAATTCTGAAATTTTTTGCTTTTTCCTGCTAATCCTAGCATGATAAAGAAGATTCAAAGAGAGTGAGATGCCAGCTCCTTTCATTCAGTCAGTAGCTTCAAACATTTCTGGTATATGAAAAACATGTTTTTCAATGGCAAAAATCAATGAATATTGTAAATGCACAAACAGTAATATCTCCACATTGCACGGTGCAATTCTGAAATTTTTAGCTTTTTCCTGTTAATCCTAGCATGATAAAGAAGATTCAAAGAGAGTGAGATGCCAGCTCCTTTCATTCAGTCAGTAGCTTCAAACATTTCTGGTATATGAAAAACATGTTTTTCAATGGCAAAAATCAATGAATATTGTAAATGCACAAACAGTAATATCTCCACATTGCAAGGTGCAATTCTGAAATTTTTTGCTTTTTCCTGTTAATCCTAGCATGATAAAGAAGATTCAAAGAGAGTGAGATGCCAGCTCCTTTCATTCAGTCAGTAGCTTCAAACATTTCTGGTATATGAAAAACATGTTTTTCAATGGCAAAAATCAATGAATATTGTAAATGCACAAACAGTAATATCTCCACATTGCAAGGTGCAATTCTGAAATTTTTTGCTTTATCCTGCTAATCCTAGCATGATAAAGAAGATTCAAAGAGAGTGAGATGCCAGCTCCTTTCATTCAGTCAGTAGCTTCAAACATTTCTGGTATATGAAAAACATGTTTTTCAATGGCAAAAATCAATGAATATTGTAAATGCACAAACAGTAATATCTCCACATTGCAAGGTGCAATTCGGAAATTTTTTGCTTTTTCCTGCTAATCCTAGCATGATAAAGAAGATTCAAAGAGAGTGAGATGCCAGCTCCTTTCATTCAGTCAGTAGCTTCAAACATTTCTGGTATATGAAAAACATGTTTTTCAATGGCAAAAATCAATGAATATTGTAAATGCACAAACAGTAATATCTCCACATTGCACGGTGCAATTCTGAAATTTTTAGCTTTTTCCTGTTAATCCTAGCATGATAAAGAAGATTCAAAGAGAGTGAGATGCCAGCTCCTTTCATTCAGTCAGTAGCTTCAAACATTTCTGGTATATGAAAAACGTTTTTCAATGGCAAAAATCAATGAATATTGTAAATGCACAAACAGTAATATCTCCACATTGCAAGGTGCAATTCTGAAATTTTTTGCTTTTTCCTGCTAATCCTAGCATGATAAAGAAGATTCAAAGAGAGTGAGATGCCAGCTCCTTTCATTCAGTCAGTAGCTTCAAACATTTCTGGTATATGAAAAACATGTTTTTCAATGGCAAAAATCAATGAATATTGTAAATGCACAAACAGTAATATCTCCACATTGCACGGTGCAATTCTGAAATTTTTAGCTTTTTCCTGTTAATCCTAGCATGATAAAGAAGATTCAAAGAGAGTGAGATGCCAGCTCCTTTCATTCAGTCAGTAGCTTCAAACATTTCTGGTATATGAAAAACATGTTTTTCAATGGCAAAAATCAATGAATATTGTAAATGCACAAACAGTAATATCTCCACATTGCAAGGTGCAATTCTGAAATTTTTTGCTTTTTCCTGTTAATCCTAGCATGATAAAGAAGATTCAAAGAGAGTGAGATGCCAGCTCCTTTCATTCAGTCAGTAGCTTCAAACATTTCTGGTATATGAAAAACATGTTTTTCAATGGCAAAAATCAATGAATATTGTAAATGCACAAACAGTAATATCTCCACATTGCAAGGTGCAATTCGGAAATTTTTTGCTTTTTCCTGCTAATCCTAGCATGATAAAGAAGATTCAAAGAGAGTGAGATGCCAGCTCCTTTCATTCAGTCAGTAGCTTCAAACATTTCTGGTATATGAAAAACATGTTTTTCAATGGCAAAAATCAATGAATATTGTAAATGCACAAACAGTAATATCTCCACATTGCACGGTGCAATTCTGAAATTTTTAGCTTTTTCCTGTTAATCCTAGCATGATAAAGAAGATTCAAAGAGAGTGAGATGCCAGCTCCTTTCATTCAGTCAGTAGCTTCAAACATTTCTGGTATATGAAAAACATGTTTTTCAATGGCAAAAATCAATGAATATTGTAAATGCCACAGTAATATCTCCACATTGCAAGGTGCAATTCTGAAATTTTTTGCTTTTTCCTGCTAATCCTAGCATGATAAAGAAGATTCAAAGAGAGTGAGATGCCAGCTCCTTTCATTCAGTCAGTAGCTTCAAACATTTCTGGTATATGAAAAACATGTTTTTCAATGGCAAAAATCAATGAATATTGTAAATGCACAAACAGTAATATCTCCACATTGCACGGTGCAATTCTGAAATTTTTAGCTTTTTCCTGTTAATCCTAGCATGATAAAGAAGATTCAAAGAGAGTGAGATGCCAGCTCCTTTCATTCAGTCAGTAGCTTCAAACATTTCTGGTATATGAAAAACATGTTTTTCAATGGCAAAAATCAATGAATATTGTAAATGCACAAACAGTAATATCTCCACATTGCAAGGTGCAATTCTGAAATTTTTTGCTTTTTCCTGCTAATCCTAGCATGATAAAGAAGATTCAAAGAGAGTGAGATGCCAGCTCCTTTCATTCAGTCAGTAGCTTCAAACATTTCTGGTATATGAAAAACATGTTTTTCAATGGCAAAAATCAATGAATATTGTAAATGCACAAACAGTAATATCTCCACATTGCACGGTGCAATTCTGAAATTTTTAGCTTTTTCCTGTTAATCCTAGCATGATAAAGAAGATTCAAAGAGAGTGAGATGCCAGCTCCTTTCATTCAGTCAGTAGCTTCAAACATTTCTGGTATATGAAAAACATGTTTTTCAATGGCAAAAATCAATGAATATTGTAAATGCACAAACAGTAATATCTCCACATTGCAAGGTGCAATTCTGAAATTTTTTGCTTTTTCCTGTTAATCCTAGCATGATAAAGAAGATTCAAAGAGAGTGAGATGCCAGCTCCTTTCATTCAGTCAGTAGCTTCAAACATTTCTGGTATATGAAAAACATGTTTTTCAATGGCAAAAATCAATGAATATTGTAAATGCACAAACAGTAATATCTCCACATTGCAAGGTGCAATTCGGAAATTTTTTGCTTTTTCCTGCTAATCCTAGCATGATAAAGAAGATTCAAAGAGAGTGAGATGCCAGCTCCTTTCATTCAGTCAGTAGCTTCAAACATTTCTGGTATATGAAAAACATGTTTTTCAATGGCAAAAATCAATGAATATTGTAAATGCACAAACAGTAATATCTCCACATTGCACGGTGCAATTCTGAAATTTTTAGCTTTTTCCTGTTAATCCTAGCATGATAAAGAAGATTCAAAGAGAGTGAGATGCCAGCTCCTTTCATTCAGTCAGTAGCTTCAAACATTTCTGGTATATGAAAAACATGTTTTTCAATGGCAAAAATCAATGAATATTGTAAATGCACAGTAATATCTCCACATTGCAAGGTGCAATTCTGAAATTTTTTGCTTTTTCCTGCTAATCCTAGCATGATAAAGAAGATTCAAAGAGAGTGAGATGCCAGCTCCTTTCATTCAGTCAGTAGCTTCAAACATTTCTGGTATATGAAAAACATGTTTTTCAATGGCAAAAATCAATGAATATTGTAAATGCACAAACAGTAATATCTCCACATTGCACGGTGCAATTCTGAAATTTTTAGCTTTTTCCTGTTAATCCTAGCATGATAAAGAAGATTCAAAGAGAGTGAGATGCCAGCTCCTTTCATTCAGTCAGTAGCTTCAAACATTTCTGGTATATGAAAAACGTTTTTCAAAGGCAAAAATCAATGAATATTGTAAATGCACAAACAGTAATATCTCCACATTGCAAGGTGCAATTCTGAAATTTTTTGCTTTTTCCTGTTAATCCTAGCATGATAAAGAAGATTCAAAGAGAGTGAGATGCCAGCTCCTTTCATTCAGTCAGTAGCTTCAAACATTTCTGGTATATGAAAAACATGTTTTTCAATGGCAAAAATCAATGAATATTGTAAATGCACAAACAGTAATATCTCCACATTGCACGGTGCAATTCTGAAATTTTTAGCTTTTTCCTGTTAATCCTAGCATGATAAAGAAGATTCAAAGAGAGTGAGATGCCAGCTCCTTTCATTCAGTCAGTAGCTTCAAACATTTCTGGTATATGAAAAACATGTTTTTCAATGGCAAAAATCAATGAATATTGTAAATGCACAAACAGTAATATCTCCACATTGCACAGTGCAATTCTGAAATTTTTAGCTTTTTCCTGTTAATCCTAGCATGATAAAGAAGATTCAAAGAGAGTGAGATGCCAGCTCCTTTCATTCAGTCAGTAGCTTCAAACATTTCTGGTATATGAAAAACATGTTTTTCAATGGCAAAAATCAATGAATATTGTAAATGCACAAACAGTAATATCTCCACATTGCAAGGTGCAATTCTGAAATTTTTTGCTTTTTCTTGTTAATCCTAGCATGATAAAGAAGATTCAAAGAGAGTGAGATGCCAGCTCCTTTCATTCAGTCAGTAGCTTCAAACATTTCTGGTATATGAAAAACATGTTTTTCAATGGCAAAAATCAATGAATATTGTAAATGCACAAACAGTAATATCTCCACATTGCAAGGTGCAATTCTGAAATTTTTTGCTTTATCCTGCTAATCCTAGCATGATAAAGAAGATTCAAAGAGAGTGAGATGCCAGCTCCTTTCATTCAGTCAGTAGCTTCAAACATTTCTGGTATATGAAAAACATGTTTTTCAATGGCAAAAATCAATGAATATTGTAAATGCACAAACAGTAATATCTCCACATTGCAAGGTGCAATTCGGAAATTTTTTGCTTTTTCCTGCTAATCCTAGCATGATAAAGAAGATTCAAAGAGAGTGAGATGCCAGCTCCTTTCATTCAGTCAGTAGCTTCAAACATTTCTGGTATATGAAAAACATGTTTTTCAATGGCAAAAATCAATGAATATTGTAAATGCACAAACAGTAATATCTCCACATTGCACGGTGCAATTCTGAAATTTTTAGCTTTTTCCTGTTAATCCTAGCATGATAAAGAAGATTCAAAGAGAGTGAGATGCCAGCTCCTTTCATTCAGTCAGTAGCTTCAAACATTTCTGGTATATGAAAAACATGTTTTTCAATGGCAAAAATCAATGAATATTGTAAATGCACAAACAGTAATATCTCCACATTGCACGGTGCAATTCTGAAATTTTTAGCTTTTTCCTGTTAATCCTAGCATGATAAAGAAGATTCAAAGAGAGTGAGATGCCAGCTCCTTTCATTCAGTCAGTAGCTTCAAACATTTCTGGTATATGAAAAACATGTTTTTCAATGGCAAAAATCAATGAATATTGTAAATGCACAAACAGTAATATCTCCACATTGCACGGTGCAATTCTGAAATTTTTAGCTTTTTCCTGTTAATCCTAGCATGATAAAGAAGATTCAAAGAGAGTGAGATGCCAGCTCCTTTCATTCAGTCAGTAGCTTCAAACATTTCTGGTATATGAAAAACATGTTTTTCAATGGCAAAAATCAATGAATATTGTAAATGCACAAACAGTAATATCTCCACATTGCAAGGTGCAATTCTGAAATTTTTTGCTTTTTCCTGTTAATCCTAGCATGATAAAGAAGATTCAAAGAGAGTGAGATGCCAGCTCCTTTCATTCAGTCAGTAGCTTCAAACATTTCTGGTATATGAAAAACATGTTTTTCAATGGCAAAAATCAATGAATATTGTAAATGCACAAACAGTAATATCTCCACATTGCAAGGTGCAATTCTGAAATTTTTTGCTTTTTCCTGCTAATCCTAGCATGATAAAGAAGATTCAAAGAGAGTGAGATGCCAGCTCCTTTCATTCAGTCAGTAGCTTCAAACATTTCTGGTATATGAAAAACATGTTTTTCAATGGCAAAAATCAATGAATATTGTAAATGCACAAACAGTAATATCTCCACATTGCACGGTGCAATTCTGAAATTTTTAGCTTTTTCCTGTTAATCCTAGCATGATAAAGAAGATTCAAAGAGAGTGAGATGCCAGCTCCTTTCATTCAGTCAGTAGCTTCAAACATTTCTGGTATATGAAAAACATGTTTTTCAATGGCAAAAATCAATGAATATTGTAAATGCACAAACAGTAATATCTCCACATTGCACGGTGCAATTCTGAAATTTTTAGCTTTTTCCTGTTAATCCTAGCATGATAAAGAAGATTCAAAGAGAGTGAGATGCCAGCTCCTTTCATTCAGTCAGTAGCTTCAAACATTTCTGGTATATGAAAAACATGTTTTTCAATGGCAAAAATCAATGAATATTGTAAATGCACAAACAGTAATATCTCCACATTGCAAGGTGCAATTCTGAAATTTTTTGCTTTTTCCTGCTAATCCTAGCATGATAAAGAAGATTCAAAGAGAGTGAGATGCCAGCTCCTTTCATTCAGTCAGTAGCTTCAAACATTTCTGGTATATGAAAAACATGTTTTTCAATGGCAAAAATCAATGAATATTGTAAATGCACAAACAGTAATATCTCCACATTGCACGGTGCAATTCTGAAATTTTTAGCTTTTTCCTGTTAATCCTAGCATGATAAAGAAGATTCAAAGAGAGTGAGATGCCAGCTCCTTTCATTCAGTCAGTAGCTTCAAACATTTCTGGTATATGAAAAACGTTTTTCAATGGCAAAAATCATTGAATATTGTAAATGCACAAACAGTAATATCTCCACATTGCAAGGTGCAATTCTGAAATTTTTTGCTTTTTCCTGTTAATCCTAGCATGATAAAGAAGATTCAAAGAGAGTGAGATGCCAGCTCCTTTCATTCAGTCAGTAGCTTCAAACATTTCTGGTATATGAAAAACATGTTTTTCAATGGCAAAAATCAATGAATATTGTAAATGCACAAACAGTAATATCTCCACATTGCACGGTGCAATTCTGAAATTTTTAGCTTTTTCCTGTTAATCCTAGCATGATAAAGAAGATTCAAAGAGAGTGAGATGCCAGCTCCTTTCATTCAGTCAGTAGCTTCAAACATTTCTGGTATATGAAAAACATGTTTTTCAATGGCAAAAATCAATGAATATTGTAAATGCACAAACAGTAATATCTCCACATTGCAAGGTGCAATTCTGAAATTTTTTGCTTTTTCCTGTTAATCCTAGCATGATAAAGAAGATTCAAAGAGAGTGAGATGCCAGCTCCTTTCATTCAGTCAGTAGCTTCAAACATTTCTGGTATATGAAAAAACATGTTTTTCATGGCAAAAATCAATGAATATTGTAAATGCACAAACAGTAATATCTCCACATTGCAAGGTGCAATTCTGAAATTTTTTGCTTTTTCCTGCTAATCCTAGCATGATAAAGAAGATTCAAAGAGAGTGAGATGCCAGCTCCTTTCATTCAGTCAGTAGCTTCAAACATTTCTGGTATATGAAAAACATGTTTTTCAATGGCAAAAATCAATGAATATTGTAAATGCACAAACAGTAATATCTCCACATTGCACGGTGCAATTCTGAAATTTTTAGCTTTTTCCTGTTAATCCTAGCATGATAAAGAAGATTCAAAGAGTGAGATGCCAGCTCCTTTCATTCAGTCAGTAGCTTCAAACATTTCTGGTATATGAAAAACATGTTTTTCAATGGCAAAAATCAATGAATATTGTAAATGCACAAACAGTAATATCTCCACATTGCACGGTGCAATTCTGAAATTTTTAGCTTTTTCCTGTTAATCCTAGCATGATAAAGAAGATTCAAAGAGAGTGAGATGCCAGCTCCTTTCATTCAGTCAGTAGCTTCAAACATTTCTGGTATATGAAAAACGTTTTTCAATGGCAAAAATCAATGAATATTGTAAATGCACAAACAGTAATATCTCCACATTGCAAGGTGCAATTCTGAAATTTTTTGCTTTTTCCTGCTAATCCTAGCATGATAAAGAAGATTCAAAGAGAGTGAGATGCCAGCTCCTTTCATTCAGTCAGTAGCTTCAAACATTTCTGGTATATGAAAAACATGTTTTTCAATGGCAAAAATCAATGAATATTGTAAATGCACAAACAGTAATATCTCCACATTGCACGGTGCAATTCTGAAATTTTTAGCTTTTTCCTGTTAATCCTAGCATGATAAAGAAGATTCAAAGAGAGTGAGATGCCAGCTCCTTTCATTCAGTCAGTAGCTTCAAACATTTCTGGTATATGAAAAACATGTTTTTCAATGGCAAAAATCAATGAATATTGTAAATGCACAAACAGTAATATCTCCACATTGTAAGGTGCAATTCTGAAATTTTTTGCTTTTTCCTGCTAATCCTAGCATGATAAGATTCAAAGAGAGTGAGATGCCAGCTCCTTTCATTCAGTCAGTAGCTTCAAACATTTCTGGTATATGAAAAACATGTTTTTCAATGGCAAAAATCAATGAATATTGTAAATGCACAAACAGTAATATCTCCACATTGCACGGTGCAATTCCTAAATTTTTAGCTTTTTCCTGTTAATCCTAGCATGATAAAGAAGATTCAAAGAGAGTGAGATGCCAGCTCCTTTCATTCAGTCAGTAGCTTCAAACATTTCTGGTATATGAAAAACATGTTTTTCAATGGCAAAAATCAATGAATATTGTAAATGCACAAACAGTAATATCTCCACATTGCACGGTGCAATTCTGAAATTTTTAGCTTTTTCCTGTTAATCCTAGCATGATAAAGAAGATTCAAAGAGAGTGAGATGCCAGCTCCTTTCATTCAGTCAGTAGCTTCAAACATTTCTGGTATATGAAAAACATGTTTTTCAATGGCAAAAATCAATGAATATTGTAAATGCACTAACAGTAATATCTCCACATTGCACGGTGCAATTCTGAAATTTTTAGCTTTTTCCTGCTAATCCTAGCATGATAAAGAAGATTCAAAGAGAGTGAGATGCCAGCTCCTTTCATTCAGTCAGTAGCTTCAAACATTTCTGGTATATGAAAAACATGTTTTTCAATGGCAAAAATCAATGAATATTGTAAATGCACAAACAGTAATATCTCCACATTGCACGGTGCATTTCTGAAATTTTTAGCTTTTTCCTGTTAATCCTAGCATGATAAAGAAGATTCAAAGAGAGTGAGATGCCAGCTCCTTTCATTCAGTCAGTAGCTTCAAACATTTCTGGTATATGAAAAACATGTTTTTCAATGGCAAAAATCAATGAATATTGTAAATGCACAAACAGTAATATCTCCACATTGCACGGTGCAATTCTGAAATTTTTAGCTTTTTCCTGTTAATCCTAGCATGATAAAGAAGATTCAAAGAGAGTGAGATGCCAGCTCCTTTCATTCAGTCAGTAGCTTCAAACATTTCTGGTATATGAAAAACATGTTTTTCAATGGCAAAAATCAATGAATATTGTAAATGCACAAACAGTAATATCTCCACATTGCACGGTGCAATTCTGAAATTTTTAGCTTTTTCCTGTTAATCCTAGCATGATAAAGAAGATTCAAAGAGAGTGAGATGCCAGCTCCTTTCATTCAGTCAGTAGCTTCAAACATTTCTGGTATATGAAAAACATGTTTTTCAATGGCAAAAATCAATGAATATTGTAAATGCACAAACAGTAATATCTCCACATTGCACGGTGCAATTCTGAAATTTTTAGCTTTTTCCTGTTAATCCTAGCATGATAAAGAAGATTCAGAGAGTGAGATGCCAGCTCCTTTCATTCAGTCAGTAGCTTCAAACATTTCTGGTATATGAAAAACATGTTTTTCAATGGCAAAAATCAATGAATATTGTAAATGCACAAACAGTAATATCTCCACATTGCAAGGTGCAATTCTGAAATTTTTTGCTTTTTCCTGTTAATCCTAGCATGATAAAGAAGATTCAAAGAGAGTGAGATGCCAGCTCCTTTCATTCAGTCAGTAGCTTCAAACATTTCTGGTATATGAAAAACATGTTTTTCAATGGCAAAAATCAATGAATATTGTAAATGCACAAACAGTAATATCTCCACATTGCACGGTGCAATTCTGAAATTTTTAGCTTTTTCCTGTTAATCCTAGCATGATAAAGAAGATTCAAAGAGAGTGAGATGCCAGCTCCTTTCATTCAGTCAGTAGCTTCAAACATTTCTGGTATATGAAAAACATGTTTTTCAATGGCAAAAATCAATGAATATTGTAAATGCACAAACAGTAATATCTCCACATTGCAAGGTGCAATTCTGAAATTTTTTGCTTTTTCCTGCTAATCCTAGCATGATAAAGAAGATTCAAAGAGAGTGAGATGCCAGCTCCTTTCATTCAGTCAGTAGCTTCAAACATTTCTGGTATATGAAAAACATGTTTTTCATAGGCAAAAATCAATGAATATTGTAAATGCACAAACTAATATCTCCACATTGCACGGTGCAATTCTGAAATTTTTAGCTTTTTCCTGTTAATCCTAGCATGATAAAGAAGATTCAAAGAGAGTGAGATGCCAGCTCCTTTCATTCAGTCAGTAGCTTCAAACATTTCTGGTATATGAAAAACATGTTTTTCAATGGCAAAAATCAATGAATATTGTAAATGCACAAACAGTAATATCTCCACATTGCAAGGTGCAATTCTGAAATTTTTTGCTTTTTCCTGTTAATCCTAGCATGATAAAGAAGATTCAAAGAGAGTGAGATGCCAGCTCCTTTCATTCAGTCAGTAGCTTCAAACATTTCTGGTATATGAAAAACATGTTTTTCAATGGCAAAAATCAATGAATATTGTAAATGCACAAACAGTAATATCTCCACATTGCAATGTGCAATTCTGAAATTTTTTGCTTTTTCCTGCTAATCCTAGCATGATAAAGAAGATTCAAAGAGAGTGAGATGCCAGCTCCTTTCATTCAGTCAGTAGCTTCAAACATTTCTGGTATATGAAAAACATGTTTTTCAATGGCAAAAATCAATGAATATTGTAAATGCACAAACAGTAATATCTCCACATTGCACGGTGCAATTCTGAAATTTTTAGCTTTTTCCTGTTAATCCTAGCATGATAAAGAAGATTCAAAGAGAGTGAGATGCCAGCTCCTTTCATTCAGTCAGTAGCTTCAAACATTTCTGGTATATGAAAAACATGTTTTTCAATGGCAAAAATCAATGAATATTGTAAATGCACAAACAGTAATATCTCCACATTGCACGGTGCAATTCTGAAATTTTTAGCTTTTTCCTGTTAATCCTAGCATGATAAAGAAGATTCAAAGAGAGTGAGATGCCAGCTCCTTTCATTCAGTCAGTAGCTTCAAACATTTCTGGTATATGAAAAACATGTTTTTCAAAGGCAAAAATCAATGAATATTGTAAATGCACAAACAGTAATATCTCCACATTGCAAGGTGCAATTCTGAAATTTTTTGCTTTTTCCTGTTAATCCTAGCATGATAAAGAAGATTCAAAGAGAGTGAGATGCCAGCTCCTTTCATTCAGTCAGTAGCTTCAAACATTTCTGGTATATGAAAAACATGTTTTTCAATGGCAAAAATCAATGAATATTGTAAATGCACAAACAGTAATATCTCCACATTGCACGGTGCAGTTCTGAAATTTTTAGCTTTTTCCTGTTAATCCTAGCATGATAAAGAAGATTCAAAGAGAGTGAGATGCCAGCTCCTTTCATTCAGTCAGTAGCTTCAAACATTTCTGGTATATGAAAAACATGTTTTTCAATGGCAAAAATCAATGAATATTGTAAATGCACAAACAGTAATATCTCCACATTGCACGGAGCAATTCTGAAATTTTTAGCTTTTTCCTGTTAATCCTAGCATGATAAAGAAGATTCAAAGAGAGTGAGATGCCAGCTCCTTTCATTCAGTCAGTAGCTTCAAACATTTCTGGTATATGAAAAACATGTTTTTCAATGGCAAAAATCAATGAATATTGTAAATGCACAAACAGTAATATCTCCACATTGCAAGGTGCAATTCTGAAATTTTTTGCTTTTTCTTGTTAATCCTAGCATGATAAAGAAGATTCAAAGAGAGTGAGATGCCAGCTCCTTTCATTCAGTCAGTAGCTTCAAACATTTCTGGTATATGAAAAACATGTTTTTCAATGGCAAAAATCAATGAATATTGTAAATGCACAAACAGTAATATCTCCACATTGCACGGTGCAATTCTGAAATTTTTAGCTTTTTCCTGTTAATCCTAGCATGATAAAGAAGATTCAAAGAGAGTGAGATGCCAGCTCCTTTCATTCAGTCAGTAGCTTCAAACATTTCTGGTATATGAAAAACATGTTTTTCAATGGCAAAAATCAATGAATATTGTAAATGCACAAACAGTAATATCTCCACATTGCAAGGTGCAATTCTGAAATTTTTTGCTTTTTCCTGTTAATCCTAGCATGATAAAGAAGATTCAAAGAGAGTGAGATGCCAGCTCCTTTCATTCAGTCAGTAGCTTCAAACATTTCTGGTATATGAAAAACATGTTTTTCAATGGCAAAAATCAATGAATATTGTAAATGCACAAACAGTAATATCTCCACATTGCAAGGTGCAATTCTGAAATTTTTTGCTTTTTCCTGCTAATCCTAGCATGATAAAGAAGATTCAAAGAGAGTGAGATGCCAGCTCCTTTCATTCAGTCAGTAGCTTCAAACATTTCTGGTATATGAAAAACATGTTTTTCATAGGCAAAAATCAATGAATATTGTAAATGCACAAACAGTAATATCTCCACATTGCACGGTGCAATTCTGAAATTTTTAGCTTTTTCCTGTTAATCCTAGCATGATAAAGAAGATTCAAAGAGAGTGAGATGCCAGCTCCTTTCATTCAGTCAGTAGCTTCAAACATTTCTGGTATATGAAAAACATGTTTTTCAATGGCAAAAATCAATGAATATTGTAAATGCACAAACAGTAATATCTCCACATTGCAAGGTGCAATTCTGAAATTTTTTGCTTTTTCCTGTTAATCCTAGCATGATAAAGAAGATTCAAAGAGAGTGAGATGCCAGCTCCTTTCATTCAGTCAGTAGCTTCAAACATTTCTGGTATATGAAAAACATGTTTTTCAATGGCAAAAATCAATGAATATTGTAAATGCACAAACAGTAATATCTCCACATTGCAATGTGCAATTCTGAAATTTTTTGCTTTTTCCTGCTAATCCTAGCATGATAAAGAAGATTCAAAGAGAGTGAGATGCCAGCTCCTTTCATTCAGTCAGTAGCTTCAAACATTTCTGGTATATGAAAAACATGTTTTTCAATGGCAAAAATCAATGAATATTGTAAATGCACAAACAGTAATATCTCCACATTGCACGGTGCAATTCTGAAATTTTTAGCTTTTTCCTGTTAATCCTAGCATGATAAAGAAGATTCAAAGAGAGTGAGATGCCAGCTCCTTTCATTCAGTCAGTAGCTTCAAACATTTCTGGTATATGAAAAACATGTTTTTCAATGGCAAAAATCAATGAATATTGTAAATGCACAAACAGTAATATCTCCACATTGCAAGGTGCAATTCTGAAATTTTTTGCTTTTTCCTGCTAATCCTAGCATGATAAAGAAGATTCAAAGAGAGTGAGATGCCAGCTCCTTTCATTCAGTCAGTAGCTTCAAACATTTCTGGTATATGAAAAACATGTTTTTCAATGGCAAAAATCAATGAATATTGTAAATGCACAAACAGTAATATCTCCACATTGCACGGTGCAATTCTGAAATTTTTAGCTTTTTCCTGTTAATCCTAGCATGATAAAGAAGATTCAAAGAGAGTGAGATGCCAGCTCCTTTCATTCAGTCAGTAGCTTCAAACATTTCTGGTATATGAAAAACATGTTTTTCAAAGGCAAAAATCAATGAATATTGTAAATGCACAAACAGTAATATCTCCACATTGCAAGGTGCAATTCTGAAATTTTTTGCTTTTTCCTGTTAATCCTAGCATGATAAAGAAGATTCAAAGAGAGTGAGATGCCAGCTCCTTTCATTCAGTCAGTAGCTTCAAACATTTCTGGTATATGAAAAACATGTTTTTCAATGGCAAAAATCAATGAATATTGTAAATGCACAACAGTAATATCTCCACATTGCACGGTGCAATTCTGAAATTTTTAGCTTTTTCCTGTTAATCCTAGCATGATAAAGAAGATTCAAAGAGAGTGAAATGCCAGCTCCTTTCATTCAGTCAGTAGCTTCAAACATTTCTGGTATATGAAAAACATGTTTTTCAATGGCAAAAATCAATGAATATTGTAAATGCACAAACAGTAATATCTCCACATTGCACGGTGCAATTCTGAAATTTTTAGCTTTTTCCTGTTAATCCTAGCATGATAAAGAAGATTCAAAGAGAGTGAGATGCCAGCTCCTTTCATTCAGTCAGTAGCTTCAAACATTTCTGGTATATGAAAAACATGTTTTTCAATGGCAAAAATCAATGAATATTGTAAATGCACAAACAGTAATATCTCCACATTGCAAGGTGCAATTCTGAAATTTTTTGCTTTTTCTTGTTAATCCTAGCATGATAAAGAAGATTCAAAGAGAGTGAGATGCCAGCTCCTTTCATTCAGTCAGTAGCTTCAAACATTTCTGGTATATGAAAAACATGTTTTTCAATGGCAAAAATCAATGAATATTGTAAATGCACAAACAGTAATATCTCCACATTGCACGGTGCAATTCTGAAATTTTTAGCTTTTTCCTGTTAATCCTAGCATGATAAAGAAGATTCAAAGAGAGTGAGATGCCAGCTCCTTTCATTCAGTCAGTAGCTTCAAACATTTCTGGTATATGAAAAACATGTTTTTCAATGGCAAAAATCAATGAATATTGTAAATGCACAAACAGTAATATCTCCACATTGCAAGGTGCAATTCTGAAATTTTTTGCTTTTTCCTGTTAATCCTAGCATGATAAAGAAGATTCAAAGAGAGTGAGATGCCAGCTCCTTTCATTCAGTCAGTAGCTTCAAACATTTCTGGTATATGAAAAACATGTTTTTCAATGGCAAAAATCAATGAATATTGTAAATGCACAAACAGTAATATCTCCACATTGCAAGGTGCAATTCTGAAATTTTTTGCTTTTTCCTGCTAATCCTAGCATGATAAAGAAGATTCAAAGAGAGTGAGATGCCAGCTCCTTTCATTCAGTCAGTAGCTTCAAACATTTCTGGTATATGAAAAACATGTTTTTCAATGGCAAAAATCAATGAATATTGTAAATGCACAAACAGTAATATCTCCACATTGCAAGGTGCAATTCTGAAATTTTTTGCTTTTTCCTGCTAATCCTAGCATGATAAAGAAGATTCAAAGAGAGTGAGATGCCAGCTCCTTTCATTCAGTCAGTAGCTTCAAACATTTCTGGTATATGAAAAACATGTTTTTCAATGGCAAAAATCAATGAATATTGTAAATGCACAAACAGTAATATCTCCACATTGCATGGTGCAATTCTGAAATTTTTAGCTTTTTCCTGTTAATCCTAGCATGATAAAGAAGATTCAAAGAGAGTGAGATGCCAGCTCCTTTCATTCAGTCAGTAGCTTCAAACATTTCTGGTATATGAAAAACGTTTTTCAATGGCAAAAATCAATGAATATTGTAAATGCACAAACAGTAATATCTCCACATTGCAAGGTGCAATTCTGAAATTTTTTGCTTTTTCCTGTTAATCCTAGCATGATAAAGAAGATTCAAAGAGAGTGAGATGCCAGCTCCTTTCATTCAGTCAGTAGCTTCAAACATTTCTGGTATATGAAAAACATGTTTTTCAATGGCAAAAATCAATGAATATTGTAAATGCACAAACAGTAATATCTCCACATTGCAAGGTGCAATTCTGAAATTTTTTGCTTTATCCTGCTAATCCTAGCATGATAAAGAAGATTCAAAGAGAGTGAGATGCCAGCTCCTTTCATTCAGTCAGTAGCTTCAAACATTTCTGGTATATGAAAAACATGTTTTTCAATGGCAAAAATCAATGAATATTGTAAATGCACAAACAGTAATATCTCCACATTGCACGGTGCAATTCTGAAATTTTTAGCTTTTTCCTGTTAATCCTAGCATGATAAAGAAGATTCAAAGAGAGTGAGATGCCAGCTCCTTTCATTCAGTCAGTAGCTTCAAACATTTCTGGTATATGAAAAACATGTTTTTCAATGGCAAAAATCAATGAATATTGTAAATGCACAAACAGTAATATCTCCACATTGCAAGGTGCAATTCTGAAATTTTTTGCTTTTTCTTGTTAATCCTAGCATGATAAAGAAGATTCAAAGAGAGTGAGATGCCAGCTCCTTTCATTCAGTCAGTAGCTTCAAACATTTCTGGTATATGAAAAACATGTTTTTCAATGGCAAAAATCAATGAATATTGTAAATGCACAAACAGTAATATCTCCACATTGCACGGTGCAATTCTGAAATTTTTAGCTTTTTCCTGTTAATCCTAGCATGATAAAGAAGATTCAAAGAGAGTGAGATGCCAGCTCCTTTCATTCAGTCAGTAGCTTCAAACATTTCTGGTATATGAAAAACATGTTTTTCAATGGCAAAAATCAATGAATATTGTAAATGCACAAACAGTAATATCTCCACATTGCAAGGTGCAATTCTGAAATTTTTTGCTTTTTCCTGTTAATCCTAGCATGATAAAGAAGATTCAAAGAGAGTGAGATGCCAGCTCCTTTCATTCAGTCAGTAGCTTCAAACATTTCTGGTATATGAAAAACATGTTTTTCAATGGCAAAAATCAATGAATATTGTAAATGCACAAACAGTAATATCTCCACATTGCAAGGTGCAATTCTGAAATTTTTTGCTTTTTCCTGCTAATCCTAGCATGATAAAGAAGATTCAAAGAGAGTGAGATGCCAGCTCCTTTCATTCAGTCAGTAGCTTCAAACATTTCTGGTATATGAAAAACATGTTTTTCAATGGCAAAAATCAATGAATATTGTAAATGCACAAACAGTAATATCTCCACATTGCAAGGTGCAATTCTGAAATTTTTTGCTTTTTCCTGCTAATCCTAGCATGATAAAGAAGATTCAAAGAGAGTGAGATGCCAGCTCCTTTCATTCAGTCAGTAGCTTCAAACATTTCTGGTATATGAAAAACATGTTTTTCAATGGCAAAAATCAATGAATATTGTAAATGCACAAACAGTAATATCTCCACATTGCACGGTGCAATTCTGAAATTTTTAGCTTTTTCCTGTTAATCCTAGCATGATAAAGAAGATTCAAAGAGAGTGAGATGCCAGCTCCTTTCATTCAGTCAGTAGCTTCAAACATTTCTGGTATATGAAAAACATGTTTTTCAATGGCAAAAATCAATGAATATTGTAAATGCACAAACAGTAATATCTCCACATTGCAAGGTGCAATTCTGAAATTTTTTGCTTTTTCCTGTTAATCCTAGCATGATAAAGAAGATTCAAAGAGAGTGAGATGCCAGCTCCTTTCATTCAGTCAGTAGCTTCAAACATTTCTGGTATATGAAAAACATGTTTTTCAATGGCAAAAATCAATGAATATTGTAAATGCACAAACAGTAATATCTCCACATTGCAAGGTGCAATTCTGAAATTTTTTGCTTTATCCTGCTAATCCTAGCATGATAAAGAAGATTCAAAGAGAGTGAGATGCCAGCTCCTTTCATTCAGTCAGTAGCTTCAAACATTTCTGGTATATGAAAAACATGTTTTTCAATGGCAAAAATCAATGAATATTGTAAATGCACAAACAGTAATATCTCCACATTGCAAGGTGCAATTCGGAAATTTTTTGCTTTTTCCTGCTAATCCTAGCATGATAAAGAAGATTCAAAGAGAGTGAGATGCCAGCTCCTTTCATTCAGTCAGTAGCTTCAAACATTTCTGGTATATGAAAAACATGTTTTTCAATGGCAAAAATCAATGAATATTGTAAATGCACAAACAGTAATATCTCCACATTGCACGGTGCAATTCTGAAATTTTTAGCTTTTTCCTGTTAATCCTAGCATGATAAAGAAGATTCAAAGAGAGTGAGATGCCAGCTCCTTTCATTCAGTCAGTAGCTTCAAACATTTCTGGTATATGAAAAACATGTTTTTCAATGGCAAAAATCAATGAATATTGTAAATGCACAAACAGTAATATCTCCACATTGCAAGGTGCAATTCTGAAATTTTTTGCTTTTTCCTGCTAATCCTAGCATGATAAAGAAGATTCAAAGAGAGTGAGATGCCAGCTCCTTTCATTCAGTCAGTAGCTTCAAACATTTCTGGTATATGAAAAACATGTTTTTCAATGGCAAAAATCAATGAATATTGTAAATGCACAAACAGTAATATCTCCACATTGCACGGTGCAATTCTGAAATTTTTAGCTTTTTCCTGTTAATCCTAGCATGATAAAGAAGATTCAAAGAGAGTGAGATGCCAGCTCCTTTCATTCAGTCAGTAGCTTCAAACATTTCTGGTATATGAAAAACATGTTTTTCAATGGCAAAAATCAATGAATATTGTAAATGCACAAACAGTAATATCTCCACATTGCAAGGTGCAATTCTGAAATTTTTTGCTTTTTCCTGTTAATCCTAGCATGATAAAGAAGATTCAAAGAGAGTGAGATGCCAGCTCCTTTCATTCAGTCAGTAGCTTCAAACATTTCTGGTATATGAAAAACATGTTTTTCAATGGCAAAAATCAATGAATATTGTAAATGCACAAACAGTAATATCTCCACATTGCAAGGTGCAATTCTGAAATTTTTTGCTTTATCCTGCTAATCCTAGCATGATAAAGAAGATTCAAAGAGAGTGAGATGCCAGCTCCTTTCATTCAGTCAGTAGCTTCAAACATTTCTGGTATATGAAAAACATGTTTTTCAATGGCAAAAATCAATGAATATTGTAAATGCACAAACAGTAATATCTCCACATTGCACGGTGCAATTCCTAAATTTTTAGCTTTTTCCTGTTAATCCTAGCATGATAAAGAAGATTCAAAGAGAGTGAGATGCCAGCTCCTTTCATTTAGTCAGTAGCTTCAAACATTTCTGGTATATGAAAAACATGTTTTTCAATGGCAAAAATCAATGAATATTGTAAATGCACAAACAGTAATATCTCCACATTGCACGGTGCAATTCTGAAATTTTTAGCTTTTTCCTGTTAATCCTAGCATGATAAAGAAGATTCAAAGAGAGTGAGATGCCAGCTCCTTTCATTCAGTCAGTAGCTTCAAACATTTCTGGTATATGAAAAACATGTTTTTCAATGGCAAAAATCAATGAATATTGTAAATGCACAAACAGTAATATCTCCACATTGCACGGTGCAATTCTGAAATTTTTAGCTTTTTCCTGCTAATCCTAGCATGATAAAGAAGATTCAAAGAGAGTGAGATGCCAGCTCCTTTCATTCAGTCAGTAGCTTCAAACATTTCTGGTATATGAAAAACATGTTTTTCAATGGCAAAAATCAATGAATATTGTAAATGCACAAACAGTAATATCTCCACATTGCACGGTGCATTTCTGAAATTTTTAGCTTTTTCCTGTTAATCCTAGCATGATAAAGAAGATTCAAAGAGAGTGAGATGCCAGCTCCTTTCATTCAGTCAGTAGCTTCAAACATTTCTGGTATATGAAAAACATGTTTTTCAATGGCAAAAATCAATGAATATTGTAAATGCACAAACAGTAATATCTCCACATTGCACGGTGCAATTCTGAAATTTTTAGCTTTTTCCTGTTAATCCTAGCATGATAAAGAAGATTCAAAGAGAGTGAGATGCCAGCTCCTTTCATTCAGTCAGTAGCTTCAAACATTTCTGGTATATGAAAAACATGTTTTTCAATGGCAAAAATCAATGAATATTGTAAATGCACAAACAGTAATATCTCCACATTGCACGGTGCAATTCTGAAATTTTTAGCTTTTTCCTGTTAATCCTAGCATGATAAAGAAGATTCAAAGAGAGTGAGATGCCAGCTCCTTTCATTCAGTCAGTAGCTTCAAACATTTCTGGTATATGAAAAACATGTTTTTCAATGGCAAAAATCAATGAATATTGTAAATGCACAAACAGTAATATCTCCACATTGCACGGTGCAATTCTGAAATTTTTAGCTTTTTCCTGTTAATCCTAGCATGATAAAGAAGATTCAAAGAGAGTGAGATGCCAGCTCCTTTCATTCAGTCAGTAGCTTCAAACATTTCTGGTATATGAAAAACATGTTTTTCAATGGCAAAAATCAATGAATATTGTAAATGCACAAACAGTAATATCTCCACATTGCAAGGTGCAATTCTGAAATTTTTTGCTTTTTCCTGCTAATCCTAGCATGATAAAGAAGATTCAAAGAGAGTGAGATGCCAGCTCCTTTCATTCAGTCAGTAGCTTCAAACATTTCTGGTATATGAAAAACATGTTTTTCAATGGCAAAAATCAATGAATATTGTAAATGCACAAACAGTAATATCTCCACATTGCACGGTGCAATTCTGAAATTTTTAGCTTTTTCCTGTTAATCCTAGCATGATAAAGAAGATTCAGAGAGTGAGATGCCAGCTCCTTTCATTCAGTCAGTAGCTTCAAACATTTCTGGTATATGAAAAACATGTTTTTCAATGGCAAAAATCAATGAATATTGTAAATGCACAAACAGTAATATCTCCACATTGCAAGGTGCAATTCTGAAATTTTTTGCTTTTTCCTGCTAATCCTAGCATGATAAAGAAGATTCAAAGAGAGTGAGATGCCAGCTCCTTTCATTCAGTCAGTAGCTTCAAACATTTCTGGTATATGAAAAACATGTTTTTCAATGGCAAAAATCAATGAATATTGTAAATGCACAAACAGTAATATCTCCACATTGCACGGTGCAATTCTGAAATTTTTAGCTTTTTCCTGTTAATCCTAGCATGATAAAGAAGATTCAGAGAGTGAGATGCCAGCTCCTTTCATTCAGTCAGTAGCTTCAAACATTTCTGGTATATGAAAAACATGTTTTTCAATGGCAAAAATCAATGAATATTGTAAATGCACAAACAGTAATATCTCCACATTGCACGGTGCAATTCTGAAATTTTTAGCTTTTTCCTGTTAATCCTAGCATGATAAAGAAGATTCAAAGAGAGTGAGATGCCAGCTCCTTTCATTCAGTCAGTAGCTTCAAACATTTCTGGTATATGAAAAACATGTTTTTCAATGGCAAAAATCAATGAATATTGTAAATGCACAAACAGTAATATCTCCACATTGCAAGGTGCAATTCTGAAATTTTTTGCTTTTTCCTGCTAATCCTAGCATGATAAAGAAGATTCAAAGAGAGTGAGATGCCAGCTCCTTTCATTCAGTCAGTAGCTTCAAACATTTCTGGTATATGAAAAACATGTTTTTCATAGGCAAAAATCAATGAATATTGTAAATGCACAAACAGTAATATCTCCACATTGCACGGTGCAATTCTGAAATTTTTAGCTTTTTCCTGTTAATCCTAGCATGATAAAGAAGATTCAAAGAGAGTGAGATGCCAGCTCCTTTCATTCAGTCAGTAGCTTCAAACATTTCTGGTATATGAAAAACATGTTTTTCAATGGCAAAAATCAATGAATATTGTAAATGCACAAACAGTAATATCTCCACATTGCAAGGTGCAATTCTGAAATTTTTTGCTTTTTCCTGTTAATCCTAGCATGATAAAGAAGATTCAAAGAGAGTGAGATGCCAGCTCCTTTCATTCAGTCAGTAGCTTCAAACATTTCTGGTATATGAAAAACGTTTTTCAATGGCAAAAATCAATGAATATTGTAAATGCACAAACAGTAATATCTCCACATTGCAATGTGCAATTCTGAAATTTTTTGCTTTTTCCTGCTAATCCTAGCATGATAAAGAAGATTCAAAGAGAGTGAGATGCCAGCTCCTTTCATTCAGTCAGTAGCTTCAAACATTTCTGGTATATGAAAAACATGTTTTTCAATGGCAAAAATCAATGAATATTGTAAATGCACAAACAGTAATATCTCCACATTGCACGGTGCAATTCTGAAATTTTTAGCTTTTTCCTGTTAATCCTAGCATGATAAAGAAGATTCAAAGAGAGTGAGATGCCAGCTCCTTTCATTCAGTCAGTAGCTTCAAACATTTCTGGTATATGAAAAACATGTTTTTCAATGGCAAAAATCAATGAATATTGTAAATGCACAAACAGTAATATCTCCACATTGCAAGGTGCAATTCTGAAATTTTTTGCTTTTTCCTGCTAATCCTAGCATGATAAAGAAGATTCAAAGAGAGTGAGATGCCAGCTCCTTTCATTCAGTCAGTAGCTTCAAACATTTCTGGTATATGAAAAACATGTTTTTCAATGGCAAAAATCAATGAATATTGTAAATGCACAAACAGTAATATCTCCACATTGCACGGTGCAATTCTGAAATTTTTAGCTTTTTCCTGTTAATCCTAGCATGATAAAGAAGATTCAAAGAGAGTGAGATGCCAGCTCCTTTCATTCAGTCAGTAGCTTCAAACATTTCTGGTATATGAAAAACATGTTTTTCAAAGGCAAAAATCAATGAATATTGTAAATGCACAAACAGTAATATCTCCACATTGCAAGGTGCAATTCTGAAATTTTTTGCTTTTTCCTGTTAATCCTAGCATGATAAAGAAGATTCAAAGAGAGTGAGATGCCAGCTCCTTTCATTCAGTCAGTAGCTTCAAACATTTCTGGTATATGAAAAACATGTTTTTCAATGGCAAAAATCAATGAATATTGTAAATGCACAAACAGTAATATCTCCACATTGCACGGTGCAATTCTGAAATTTTTAGCTTTTTCCTGTTAATCCTAGCATGATAAAGAAGATTCAAAGAGAGTGAGATGCCAGCTCCTTTCATTCAGTCAGTAGCTTCAAACATTTCTGGTATATGAAAAACATGTTTTTCAATGGCAAAAATCAATGAATATTGTAAATGCACAAACAGTAATATCTCCACATTGCACGGTGCAATTCTGAAATTTTTAGCTTTTTCCTGTTAATCCTAGCATGATAAAGAAGATTCAAAGAGAGTGAGATGCCAGCTCCTTTCATTCAGTCAGTAGCTTCAAACATTTCTGGTATATGAAAAACATGTTTTTCAATGGCAAAAATCAATGAATATTGTAAATGCACAAACAGTAATATCTCCACATTGCAAGGTGCAATTCTGAAATTTTTTGCTTTTTCTTGTTAATCCTAGCATGATAAAGAAGATTCAAAGAGAGTGAGATGCCAGCTCCTTTCATTCAGTCAGTAGCTTCAAACATTTCTGGTATATGAAAAACATGTTTTTCAATGGCAAAAATCAATGAATATTGTAAATGCACAAACAGTAATATCTCCACATTGCACGGTGCAATTCTGAAATTTTTAGCTTTTTCCTGTTAATCCTAGCATGATAAAGAAGATTCAAAGAGAGTGAGATGCCAGCTCCTTTCATTCAGTCAGTAGCTTCAAACATTTCTGGTATATGAAAAACATGTTTTTCAATGGCAAAAATCAATGAATATTGTAAATGCACAAACAGTAATATCTCCACATTGCAAGGTGCAATTCTGAAATTTTTTGCTTTTTCCTGTTAATCCTAGCATGATAAAGAAGATTCAAAGAGAGTGAGATGCCAGCTCCTTTCATTCAGTCAGTAGCTTCAAACATTTCTGGTATATGAAAAACATGTTTTTCAATGGCAAAAATCAATGAATATTGTAAATGCACAAACAGTAATATCTCCACATTGCAAGGTGCAATTCTGAAATTTTTTGCTTTTTCCTGCTAATCCTAGCATGATAAAGAAGATTCAAAGAGAGTGAGATGCCAGCTCCTTTCATTCAGTCAGTAGCTTCAAACATTTCTGGTATATGAAAAACGTTTTTCATAGGCAAAAATCAATGAATATTGTAAATGCACAAACAGTAATATCTCCACATTGCACGGTGCAATTCTGAAATTTTTAGCTTTTTCCTGTTAATCCTAGCATGATAAAGAAGATTCAAAGAGAGTGAGATGCCAGCTCCTTTCATTCAGTCAGTAGCTTCAAACATTTCTGGTATATGAAAAACATGTTTTTCAATGGCAAAAATCAATGAATATTGTAAATGCACAAACAGTAATATCTCCACATTGCAAGGTGCAATTCTGAAATTTTTTGCTATTTCCTGTTAATCCTAGCATGATAAAGAAGATTCAAAGAGAGTGAGATGCCAGCTCCTTTCATTCAGTCAGTAGCTTCAAACATTTCTGGTATATGAAAAACATGTTTTTCAATGGCAAAAATCAATGAATATTGTAAATGCACAAACAGTAATATCTCCACATTGCAATGTGCAATTCTGAAATTTTTTGCTTTTTCCTGCTAATCCTAGCATGATAAAGAAGATTCAAAGAGAGTGAGATGCCAGCTCCTTTCATTCAGTCAGTAGCTTCAAACATTTCTGGTATATGAAAAACATGTTTTTCAATGGCAAAAATCAATGAAT
Source organism: Phyllobates terribilis (assembly GCF_046119375.1). Taxonomy (NCBI): domain Eukaryota; kingdom Metazoa; phylum Chordata; class Amphibia; order Anura; family Dendrobatidae; genus Phyllobates; species Phyllobates terribilis. Next base: position 25,249 of record NW_027369078.1, read on the forward strand.
ATTGTAAATGCACAAACAGTAATATCTCCACATTGCACGGTGCAATTCTGAAATTTTTAGCTTTTTCCTGTTAATCCTAGCATGATAAAGAAGATTCAAAGAGAGTGAGATGCCAGCTCCTTTCATTCAGTCAGTAGCTTCAAACATTTCTGGTATATGAAAAACATGTTTTTCAATGGCAAAAATCAATGAATATTGTAAATGCACAAACAGTAATATCTCCACATTGCAAGGTGCAATTCTGAAATTTTTTGCTTTTTCCTGCTAATCCTAGCATGATAAAGAAGATTCAAAGAGAGTGAGATGCCAGCTCCTTTCATTCAGTCAGTAGCTTCAAACATTTCTGGTATATGAAAAACATGTTTTTCAATGGCAAAAATCAATGAATATTGTAAATGCACAAACAGTAATATCTCCACATTGCACGGTGCAATTCTGAAATTTTTAGCTTTTTCCTGTTAATCCTAGCATGATAAAGAAGATTCAAAGAGAGTGAGATGCCAGCTCCTTTCATTCAGTCAGTAGCTTCAAACATTTCTGGTATATGAAAAACATGTTTTTCAAAGGCAAAAATCAATGAATATTGTAAATGCACAAACAGTAATATCTCCACATTGCAAGGTGCAATTCTGAAATTTTTTGCTTTTTCCTGTTAATCCTAGCATGATAAAGAAGATTCAAAGAGAGTGAGATGCCAGCTCCTTTCATTCAGTCAGTAGCTTCAAACATTTCTGGTATATGAAAAACATGTTTTTCAATGGCAAAAATCAATGAATATTGTAAATGCACAAACAGTAATATCTCCACATTGCACGGTGCAATTCTGAAATTTTTAGCTTTTTCCTGTTAATCCTAGCATGATAAAGAAGATTCAAAGAGAGTGAGATGCCAGCTCCTTTCATTCAGTCAGTAGCTTCAAACATTTCTGGTATATGAAAAACATGTTTTTCAATGGCAAAAATCAATGAATATTGTAAATGCACAAACAGTAATATCTCCACATTGCACGGTGCAATTCTGAAATTTTTAGCTTTTTCCTGTTAATCCTAGCATGATAAAGAAGATTCAAAGAGAGTGAGATGCCAGCTCCTTTCATTCAGTCAGTAGCTTCAAACATTTCTGGTATATGAAAAACATGTTTTTCAATGGCAAAAATCAATGAATATTGTAAATGCACAAACAGTAATATCTCCACATTGCAAGGTGCAATTCTGAAATTTTTTGCTTTTTCTTGTTAATCCTAGCATGATAAAGAAGATTCAAAGAGAGTGAGATGCCAGCTCCTTTCATTCAGTCAGTAGCTTCAAACATTTCTGGTATATGAAAAACATGTTTTTCAATGGCAAAAATCAATGAATATTGTAAATGCACAAACAGTAATATCTCCACATTGCACGGTGCAATTCTGAAATTTTTAGCTTTTTCCTGTTAATCCTAGCATGATAAAGAAGATTCAAAGAGAGTGAGATGCCAGCTCCTTTCATTCAGTCAGTAGCTTCAAACATTTCTGGTATATGAAAAACATGTTTTTCAATGGCAAAAATCAATGAATATTGTAAATGCACAAACAGTAATATCTCCACATTGCAAGGTGCAATTCTGAAATTTTTTGCTTTTTCCTGTTAATCCTAGCATGATAAAGAAGATTCAAAGAGAGTGAGATGCCAGCTCCTTTCATTCAGTCAGTAGCTTCAAACATTTCTGGTATATGAAAAACATGTTTTTCAATGGCAAAAATCAATGAATATTGTAAATGCACAAACAGTAATATCTCCACATTGCAAGGTGCAATTCTGAAATTTTTTGCTTTTTCCTGCTAATCCTAGCATGATAAAGAAGATTCAAAGAGAGTGAGATGCCAGCTCCTTTCATTCAGTCAGTAGCTTCAAACATTTCTGGTATATGAAAAACGTTTTTCATAGGCAAAAATCAATGAATATTGTAAATGCACAAACAGTAATATCTCCACATTGCACGGTGCAATTCTGAAATTTTTAGCTTTTTCCTGTTAATCCTAGCATGATAAAGAAGATTCAAAGAGAGTGAGATGCCAGCTCCTTTCATTCAGTCAGTAGCTTCAAACATTTCTGGTATATGAAAAACATGTTTTTCAATGGCAAAAATCAATGAATATTGTAAATGCACAAACAGTAATATCTCCACATTGCAAGGTGCAATTCTGAAATTTTTTGCTTTTTCCTGTTAATCCTAGCATGATAAAGAAGATTCAAAGAGAGTGAGATGCCAGCTCCTTTCATTCAGTCAGTAGCTTCAAACATTTCTGGTATATGAAAAACATGTTTTTCAATGGCAAAAATCAATGAATATTGTAAATGCACAAATAGGAATATCTCCACATTGCAATGTGCAATTCTGAAATTTTTTGCTTTTTCCTGCTAATCCTAGCATGATAAAGAAGATTCAAAGAGAGTGAGATGCCAGCTCCTTTCATTCAGTCAGTAGCTTCAAACATTTCTGGTATATGAAAAACATGTTTTTCAATGGCAAAAATCAATGAATATTGTAAATGCACAAACAGTAATATCTCCACATTGCACGGTGCAATTCTGAAATTTTTAGCTTTTTCCTGTTAATCCTAGCATGATAAAGAAGATTCAAAGAGAGTGAGATGCCAGCTCCTTTCATTCAGTCAGTAGCTTCAAACATTTCTGGTATATGAAAAACATGTTTTTCAATGGCAAAAATCAATGAATATTGTAAATGCACAAACAGTAATATCTCCACATTGCAAGGTGCAATTCTGAAATTTTTTGCTTTTTCCTGCTAATCCTAGCATGATAAAGAAGATTCAAAGAGAGTGAGATGCCAGCTCCTTTCATTCAGTCAGTAGCTTCAAACATTTCTGGTATATGAAAAACATGTTTTTCAATGGCAAAAATCAATGAATATTGTAAATGCACAAACAGTAATATCTCCACATTGCACGGTGCAATTCTGAAATTTTTAGCTTTTTCCTGTTAATCCTAGCATGATAAAGAAGATTCAAAGAGAGTGAGATGCCAGCTCCTTTCATTCAGTCAGTAGCTTCAAACATTTCTGGTATATGAAAAACATGTTTTTCAAAGGCAAAAATCAATGAATATTGTAAATGCACAAACAGTAATATCTCCACATTGCAAGGTGCAATTCTGAAATTTTTTGCTTTTTCCTGTTAATCCTAGCATGATAAAGAAGATTCAAAGAGAGTGAGATGCCAGCTCCTTTCATTCAGTCAGTAGCTTCAAACATTTCTGGTATATGAAAAACATGTTTTTCAATGGCAAAAATCAATGAATATTGTAAATGCACAAACAGTAATATCTCCACATTGCACGGTGCAATTCTGAAATTTTTAGCTTTTTCCTGTTAATCCTAGCATGATAAAGAAGATTCAAAGAGAGTGAGATGCCAGCTCCTTTCATTCAGTCAGTAGCTTCAAACATTTCTGGTATATGAAAAACATGTTTTTCAATGGCAAAAATCAATGAATATTGTAAATGCACAAACAGTAATATCTCCACATTGCACGGTGCAATTCTGAAATTTTTAGCTTTTTCCTGTTAATCCTAGCATGATAAAGAAGATTCAAAGAGAGTGAGATGCCAGCTCCTTTCATTCAGTCAGTAGCTTCAAACATTTCTGGTATATGAAAAACATGTTTTTCAATGGCAAAAATCAATGAATATTGTAAATGCACAAACAGTAATATCTCCACATTGCAAGGTGCAATTCTGAAATTTTTTGCTTTTTCTTGTTAATCCTAGCATGATAAAGAAGATTCAAAGAGAGTGAGATGCCAGCTCCTTTCATTCAGTCAGTAGCTTCAAACATTTCTGGTATATGAAAAACATGTTTTTCAATGGCAAAAATCAATGAATATTGTAAATGCACAAACAGTAATATCTCCACATTGCACGGTGCAATTCTGAAATTTTTAGCTTTTTCCTGTTAATCCTAGCATGATAAAGAAGATTCAAAGAGAGTGAGATGCCAGCTCCTTTCATTCAGTCAGTAGCTTCAAACATTTCTGGTATATGAAAAACATGTTTTTCAATGGCAAAAATCAATGAATATTGTAAATGCACAAACAGTAATATCTCCACATTGCAAGGTGCAATTCTGAAATTTTTTGCTTTTTCCTGTTAATCCTAGCATGATAAAGAAGATTCAAAGAGAGTGAGATGCCAGCTCCTTTCATTCAGTCAGTAGCTTCAAACATTTCTGGTATATGAAAAACATGTTTTTCAATGGCAAAAATCAATGAATATTGTAAATGCACAAACAGTAATATCTCCACATTGCAAGGTGCAATTCTGAAATTTTTTGCTTTTTCCTGCTAATCCTAGCATGATAAAGAAGATTCAAAGAGAGTGAGATGCCAGCTCCTTTCATTCAGTCAGTAGCTTCAAACATTTCTGGTATATGAAAAACATGTTTTTCAATGGCAAAAATCAATGAATATTGTAAATGCACAAACAGTAATATCTCCACATTGCAAGGTGCAATTCTGAAATTTTTTGCTTTTTCCTGCTAATCCTAGCATGATAAAGAAGATTCAAAGAGAGTGAGATGCCAGCTCCTTTCATTCAGTCAGTAGCTTCAAACATTTCTGGTATATGAAAAACATGTTTTTCAATGGCAAAAATCAATGAATATTGTAAATGCACAAACAGTAATATCTCCACATTGCACGGTGCAATTCTGAAATTTTTAGCTTTTTCCTGTTAATCCTAGCATGATAAAGAAGATTCAAAGAGAGTGAGATGCCAGCTCCTTTCATTCAGTCAGTAGCTTCAAACATTTCTGGTATATGAAAAACATGTTTTTCAATGGCAAAAATCAATGAATATTGTAAATGCACAAACAGTAATATCTCCACATTGCAAGGTGCAATTCTGAAATTTTTTGCTTTTTCCTGTTAATCCTAGCATGATAAAGAAGATTCAAAGAGAGTGAGATGCCAGCTCCTTTCATTCAGTCAGTAGCTTCAAACATTTCTGGTATATGAAAAACATGTTTTTCAATGGCAAAAATCAATGAATATTGTAAATGCACAAACAGTAATATCTCCACATTGCAAGGTGCAATTCTGAAATTTTTTGCTTTATCCTGCTAATCCTAGCATGATAAAGAAGATTCAAAGAGAGTGAGATGCCAGCTCCTTTCATTCAGTCAGTAGCTTCAAACATTTCTGGTATATGAAAAACATGTTTTTCAATGGCAAAAATCAATGAATATTGTAAATGCACAAACAGTAATATCTCCACATTGCACGGTGCAATTCTGAAATTTTTAGCTTTTTCCTGTTAATCCTAGCATGATAAAGAAGATTCAAAGAGAGTGAGATGCCAGCTCCTTTCATTCAGTCAGTAGCTTCAAACATTTCTGGTATATGAAAAACATGTTTTTCAATGGCAAAAATCAATGAATATTGTAAATGCACAAACAGTAATATCTCCACATTGCAAGGTGCAATTCTGAAATTTTTTGCTTTTTCTTGTTAATCCTAGCATGATAAAGAAGATTCAAAGAGAGTGAGATGCCAGCTCCTTTCATTCAGTCAGTAGCTTCAAACATTTCTGGTATATGAAAAAAATCAATGAATATTGTAAATGCACAAACAGTAATATCTCCACATTGCACGGTGCAATTCTGAAATTTTTAGCTTTTTCCTGTTAATCCTAGCATGATAAAGAAGATTCAAAGAGAGTGAGATGCCAGCTCCTTTCATTCAGTCAGTAGCTTCAAACATTTCTGGTATATGAAAAACATGTTTTTCAATGGCAAAAATCAATGAATATTGTAAATGCACAAACAGTAATATCTCCACATTGCAAGGTGCAATTCTGAAATTTTTTGCTTTTTCCTGTTAATCCTAGCATGATAAAGAAGATTCAAAGAGAGTGACATGCCAGCTCCTTTCATTCAGTCAGTAGCTTCAAACATTTCTGGTATATGAAAAACATGTTTTTCAATGGCAAAAATCAATGAATATTGTAAATGCACAAACAGTAATATCTCCACATTGCAAGGTGCAATTCTGAAATTTTTTGCTTTTTCCTGCTAATCCTAGCATGATAAAGAAGATTCAAAGAGAGTGAGATGCCAGCTCCTTTCATTCAGTCAGTAGCTTCAAACATTTCTGGTATATGAAAAACATGTTTTTCAATGGCAAAAATCAATGAATATTGTAAATGCACAAACAGTAATATCTCCACATTGCAAGGTGCAATTCTGAAATTTTTTGCTTTTTCCTGCTAATCCTAGCATGATAAAGAAGATTCAAAGAGAGTGAGATGCCAGCTCCTTTCATTCAGTCAGTAGCTTCAAACATTTCTGGTATATGAAAAACATGTTTTTCAATGGCAAAAATCAATGAATATTGTAAATGCACAAACAGTAATATCTCCACATTGCACGGTGCAATTCTGAAATTTTTAGCTTTTTCCTGTTAATCCTAGCATGATAAAGAAGATTCAAAGAGAGTGAGATGCCAGCTCCTTTCATTCAGTCAGTAGCTTCAAACATTTCTGGTATATGAAAAACATGTTTTTCAATGGCAAAAATCAATGAATATTGTAAATGCACAAACAGTAATATCTCCACATTGCAAGGTGCAATTCTGAAATTTTTTGCTTTTTCCTGTTAATCCTAGCATGATAAAGAAGATTCAAAGAGAGTGAGATGCCAGCTCCTTTCATTCAGTCAGTAGCTTCAAACATTTCTGGTATATGAAAAACATGTTTTTCAATGGCAAAAATCAATGAATATTGTAAATGCACAAACAGTAATATCTCCACATTGCAAGGTGCAATTCTGAAATTTTTTGCTTTATCCTGCTAATCCTAGCATGATAAAGAAGATTCAAAGAGAGTGAGATGCCAGCTCCTTTCATTCAGTCAGTAGCTTCAAACATTTCTGGTATATGAAAAACATGTTTTTCAATGGCAAAAATCAATGAATATTGTAAATGCACAAACAGTAATATCTCCACATTGCAAGGTGCAATTCGGAAATTTTTTGCTTTTTCCTGCTAATCCTAGCATGATAAAGAAGATTCAAAGAGAGTGAGATGCCAGCTCCTTTCATTCAGTCAGTAGCTTCAAACATTTCTGGTATATGAAAAACATGTTTTTCAATGGCAAAAATCAATGAATATTGTAAATGCACAAACAGTAATATCTCCACATTGCACGGTGCAATTCTGAAATTTTTAGCTTTTTCCTGTTAATCCTAGCATGATAAAGAAGATTCAAAGAGAGTGAGATGCCAGCTCCTTTCATTCAGTCAGTAGCTTCAAACATTTCTGGTATATGAAAAACATGTTTTTCAATGGCAAAAATCAATGAATATTGTAAATGCACAAACAGTAATATCTCCACATTGCAAGGTGCAATTCTGAAATTTTTTGCTTTTTCCTGCTAATCCTAGCATGATAAAGAAGATTCAAAGAGAGTGAGATGCCAGCTCCTTTCATTCAGTCAGTAGCTTCAAACATTTCTGGTATATGAAAAACATGTTTTTCAATGGCAAAAATCAATGAATATTGTAAATGCACAAACAGTAATATCTCCACATTGCACGGTGCAATTCTGAAATTTTTAGCTTTTTCCTGTTAATCCTAGCATGATAAAGAAGATTCAAAGAGAGTGAGATGCCAGCTCCTTTCATTCAGTCAGTAGCTTCAAACATTTCTGGTATATGAAAAACATGTTTTTCAATGGCAAAAATCAATGAATATTGTAAATGCACAAACAGTAATATCTCCACATTGCAAGGTGCAATTCTGAAATTTTTTGCTTTTTCCTGTTAATCCTAGCATGATAAAGAAGATTCAAAGAGAGTGAGATGCCAGCTCCTTTCATTCAGTCAGTAGCTTCAAACATTTCTGGTATATGAAAAACATGTTTTTCAATGGCAAAAATCAATGAATATTGTAAATGCACAAACAGTAATATCTCCACATTGCAAGGTGCAATTCTGAAATTTTTTGCTTTATCCTGCTAATCCTAGCATGATAAAGAAGATTCAAAGAGAGTGAGATGCCAGCTCCTTTCATTCAGTCAGTAGCTTCAAACATTTCTGGTATATGAAAAACATGTTTTTCAATGGCAAAAATCAATGAATATTGTAAATGCACAAACAGTAATATCTCCACATTGCAAGGTGCAATTCGGAAATTTTTTGCTTTTTCCTGCTAATCCTAGCATGATAAAGAAGATTCAAAGAGAGTGAGATGCCAGCTCCTTTCATTCAGTCAGTAGCTTCAAACATTTCTGGTATATGAAAAACATGTTTTTCAATGGCAAAAATCAATGAATATTGTAAATGCACAAACAGTAATATCTCCACATTGCACGGTGCAATTCTGAAATTTTTAGCTTTTTCCTGTTAATCCTAGCATGATAAAGAAGATTCAAAGAGAGTGAGATGCCAGCTCCTTTCATTCAGTCAGTAGCTTCAAACATTTCTGGTATATGAAAAACATGTTTTTCAATGGCAAAAATCAATGAATATTGTAAATGCACAAACAGTAATATCTCCACATTGCAAGGTGCAATTCTGAAATTTTTTGCTTTTTCCTGCTAATCCTAGCATGATAAAGAAGATTCAAAGAGAGTGAGATGCCAGCTCCTTTCATTCAGTCAGTAGCTTCAAACATTTCTGGTATATGAAAAACATGTTTTTCAATGGCAAAAATCAATGAATATTGTAAATGCACAAACAGTAATATCTCCACATTGCACGGTGCAATTCTGAAATTTTTAGCTTTTTCCTGTTAATCCTAGCATGATAAAGAAGATTCAAAGAGAGTGAGATGCCAGCTCCTTTCATTCAGTCAGTAGCTTCAAACATTTCTGGTATATGAAAAACATGTTTTTCAAAGGCAAAAATCAATGAATATTGTAAATGCACAAACAGTAATATCTCCACATTGCAAGGTGCAATTCTGAAATTTTTTGCTTTTTCCTGTTAATCCTAGCATGATAAAGAAGATTCAAAGAGAGTGAGATGCCAGCTCCTTTCATTCAGTCAGTAGCTTCAAACATTTCTGGTATATGAAAAACATGTTTTTCAATGGCAAAAATCAATGAATATTGTAAATGCACAAACAGTAATATCTCCACATTGCACGGTGCAATTCTGAAATTTTTAGCTTTTTCCTGTTAATCCTAGCATGATAAAGAAGATTCAAAGAGAGTGAGATGCCAGCTCCTTTCATTCAGTCAGTAGCTTCAAACATTTCTGGTATATGAAAAACATGTTTTTCAATGGCAAAAATCAATGAATATTGTAAATGCACAAACAGTAATATCTCCACATTGCACGGTGCAATTCTGAAATTTTTAGCTTTTTCCTGTTAATCCTAGCATGATAAAGAAGATTCAAAGAGAGTGAGATGCCAGCTCCTTTCATTCAGTCAGTAGCTTCAAACATTTCTGGTATATGAAAAACATGTTTTTCAATGGCAAAAATCAATGAATATTGTAAATGCACAAACAGTAATATCTCCACATTGCAAGGTGCAATTCTGAAATTTTTTGCTTTTTCTTGTTAATCCTAGCATGATAAAGAAGATTCAAAGAGAGTGAGATGCCAGCTCCTTTCATTCAGTCAGTAGCTTCAAACATTTCTGGTATATGAAAAACATGTTTTTCAATGGCAAAAATCAATGAATATTGTAAATGCACAAACAGTAATATCTCCACATTGCAAGGTGCAATTCTGAAATTTTTTGCTTTATCCTGCTAATCCTAGCATGATAAAGAAGATTCAAAGAGAGTGAGATGCCAGCTCCTTTCATTCAGTCAGTAGCTTCAAACATTTCTGGTATATGAAAAACATGTTTTTCAATGGCAAAAATCAATGAATATTGTAAATGCACAAACAGTAATATCTCCACATTGCAAGGTGCAATTCGGAAATTTTTTGCTTTTTCCTGCTAATCCTAGCATGATAAAGAAGATTCAAAGAGAGTGAGATGCCAGCTCCTTTCATTCAGTCAGTAGCTTCAAACATTTCTGGTATATGAAAAACATGTTTTTCAATGGCAAAAATCAATGAATATTGTAAATGCACAAACAGTAATATCTCCACATTGCACGGTGCAATTCTGAAATTTTTAGCTTTTTCCTGTTAATCCTAGCATGATAAAGAAGATTCAAAGAGAGTGAGATGCCAGCTCCTTTCATTCAGTCAGTAGCTTCAAACATTTCTGGTATATGAAAAACATGTTTTTCAATGGCAAAAATCAATGAATATTGTAAATGCACAAACAGTAATATCTCCACATTGCAAGGTGCAATTCTGAAATTTTTTGCTTTTTCCTGCTAATCCTAGCATGATAAAGAAGATTCAAAGAGAGTGAGATGCCAGCTCCTTTCATTCAGTCAGTAGCTTCAAACATTTCTGGTATATGAAAAACATGTTTTTCAATGGCAAAAATCAATGAATATTGTAAATGCACAAACAGTAATATCTCCACATTGCACGGTGCAATTCTGAAATTTTTAGCTTTTTCCTGTTAATCCTAGCATGATAAAGAAGATTCAAGAGTGAGATGCCAGCTCCTTTCATTCAGTCAGTAGCTTCAAACATTTCTGGTATATGAAAAACATGTTTTTCAAAGGCAAAAATCAATGAATATTGTAAATGCACAAACAGTAATATCTCCACATTGCAAGGTGCAATTCTGAAATTTTTTGCTTTTTCCTGTTAATCCTAGCATGATAAAGAAGATTCAAAGAGAGTGAGATGCCAGCTCCTTTCATTCAGTCAGTAGCTTCAAACATTTCTGGTATATGAAAAACATGTTTTTCAATGGCAAAAATCAATGAATATTGTAAATGCACAAACAGTAATATCTCCACATTGCACGGTGCAATTCTGAAATTTTTAGCTTTTTCCTGTTAATCCTAGCATGATAAAGAAGATTCAAAGAGAGTGAGATGCCAGCTCCTTTCATTCAGTCAGTAGCTTCAAACATTTCTGGTATATGAAAAACATGTTTTTCAATGGCAAAAATCAATGAATATTGTAAATGCACAAACAGTAATATCTCCACATTGCACGGTGCAATTCTGAAATTTTTAGCTTTTTCCTGTTAATCCTAGCATGATAAAGAAGATTCAAAGAGAGTGAGATGCCAGCTCCTTTCATTCAGTCAGTAGCTTCAAACATTTCTGGTATATGAAAAACATGTTTTTCAATGGCAAAAATCAATGAATATTGTAAATGCACAAACAGTAATATCTCCACATTGCAAGGTGCAATTCTGAAATTTTTTGCTTTTTCCTGCTAATCCTAGCATGATAAAGAAGATTCAAAGAGAGTGAGATGCCAGCTCCTTTCATTCAGTCAGTAGCTTCAAACATTTCTGGTATATGAAAAACATGTTTTTCAATGGCAAAAATCAATGAATATTGTAAATGCACAAACAGTAATATCTCCACATTGCAAGGTGCAATTCTGAAATTTTTTGCTTTTTCCTGCTAATCCTAGCATGATAAAGAAGATTCAAAGAGAGTGAGATGCCAGCTCCTTTCATTCAGTCAGTAGCTTCAAACATTTCTGGTATATGAAAAACATGTTTTTCAATGGCAAAAATCAATGAATATTGTAAATGCACAAACAGTAATATCTCCACATTGCACGGTGCAATTCTGAAATTTTTAGCTTTTTCCTGTTAATCCTAGCATGATAAAGAAGATTCAAAGAGAGTGAGATGCCAGCTCCTTTCATTCAGTCAGTAGCTTCAAACATTTCTGGTATATGAAAAACATGTTTTTCAATGGCAAAAATCAATGAATATTGTAAATGCACAAACAGTAATATCTCCACATTGCAAGGTGCAATTCTGAAATTTTTTGCTTTTTCCTGTTAATCCTAGCATGATAAAGAAGATTCAAAGAGAGTGAGATGCCAGCTCCTTTCATTCAGTCAGTAGCTTCAAACATTTCTGGTATATGAAAAACATGTTTTTCAATGGCAAAAATCAATGAATATTGTAAATGCACAAACAGTAATATCTCCACATTGCAAGGTGCAATTCTGAAATTTTTTGCTTTTTCCTGCTAATCCTAGCATGATAAAGAAGATTCAAAGAGAGTGAGATGCCAGCTCCTTTCATTCAGTCAGTAGCTTCAAACATTTCTGGTATATGAAAAACATGTTTTTCAATGGCAAAAATCAATGAATATTGTAAATGCACAAACAGTAATATCTCCACATTGCACGGTGCAATTCTGAAATTTTTAGCTTTTTCCTGTTAATCCTAGCATGATAAAGAAGATTCAAAGAGAGTGAGATGCCAGCTCCTTTCATTCAGTCAGTAGCTTCAAACATTTCTGGTATATGAAAAACATGTTTTTCAATGGCAAAAATCAATGAATATTGTAAATGCACAAACAGTAATATCTCCACATTGCAAGGTGCAATTCTGAAATTTTTTGCTTTTTCCTGCTAATCCTAGCATGATAAAGAAGATTCAAAGAGAGTGAGATGCCAGCTCCTTTCATTCAGTCAGTAGCTTCAAACATTTCTGGTATATGAAAAACATGTTTTTCAATGGCAAAAATCAATGAATATTGTAAATGCACAAACAGTAATATCTCCACATTGCACGGTGCAATTCTGAAATTTTTAGCTTTTTCCTGTTAATCCTAGCATGATAAAGAAGATTCAAAGAGAGTGAGATGCCAGCTCCTTTCATTCAGTCAGTAGCTTCAAACATTTCTGGTATATGAAAAACATGTTTTTCAATGGCAAAAATCAATGAATATTGTAAATGCACAAACAGTAATATCTCCACATTGCAAGGTGCAATTCTGAAATTTTTTGCTTTTTCCTGTTAATCCTAGCATGATAAAGAAGATTCAAAGAGAGTGAGATGCCAGCTCCTTTCATTCAGTCAGTAGCTTCAAACATTTCTGGTATATGAAAAACATGTTTTTCAATGGCAAAAATCAATGAATATTGTAAATGCACAAACAGTAATATCTCCACATTGCACGGTGCAATTCTGAAATTTTTAGCTTTTTCCTGTTAATCCTAGCATGATAAAGAAGATTCAAAGAGAGTGAGATGCCAGCTCCTTTCATTCAGTCAGTAGCTTCAAACATTTCTGGTATATGAAAAACATGTTTTTCAATGGCAAAAATCAATGAATATTGTAAATGCACAAACAGTAATATCTCCACATTGCACGGTGCAATTCTGAAATTTTTAGCTTTTTCCTGTTAATCCTAGCATGATAAAGAAGATTCAAAGAGAGTGAGATGCCAGCTCCTTTCATTCAGTCAGTAGCTTCAAACATTTCTGGTATATGAAAAACATGTTTTTCAATGGCAAAAATCAATGAATATTGTAAATGCACAAACAGTAATATCTCCACATTGCAAGGTGCAATTCTGAAATTTTTTGCTTTTTCCTGCTAATCCTAGCATGATAAAGAAGATTCAAAGAGAGTGAGATGCCAGCTCCTTTCATTCAGTCAGTAGCTTCAAACATTTCTGGTATATGAAAAACATGTTTTTCAATGGCAAAAATCAATGAATATTGTAAATGCACAAACAGTAATATCTCCACATTGCAAGGTGCAATTCTGAAATTTTTTGCTTTTTCCTGCTAATCCTAGCATGATAAAGAAGATTCAAAGAGAGTGAGATGCCAGCTCCTTTCATTCAGTCAGTAGCTTCAAACATTTCTGGTATATGAAAAACATGTTTTTCAATGGCAAAAATCAATGAATATTGTAAATGCACAAACAGTAATATCTCCACATTGCACGGTGCAATTCTGAAATTTTTAGCTTTTTCCTGTTAATCCTAGCATGATAAAGAAGATTCAAAGAGAGTGAGATGCCAGCTCCTTTCATTCAGTCAGTAGCTTCAAACATTTCTGGTATATGAAAAACATGTTTTTCAATGGCAAAAATCAATGAATATTGTAAATGCACAAACAGTAATATCTCCACATTGCAAGGTGCAATTCTGAAATTTTTTGCTTTTTCCTGTTAATCCTAGCATGATAAAGAAGATTCAAAGAGAGTGAGATGCCAGCTCCTTTCATTCAGTCAGTAGCTTCAAACATTTCTGGTATATGAAAAACATGTTTTTCAATGGCAAAAATCAATGAATATTGTAAATGCACAAACAGTAATATCTCCACATTGCAAGGTGCAATTCTGAAATTTTTTGCTTTATCCTGCTAATCCTAGCATGATAAAGAAGATTCAAAGAGAGTGAGATGCCAGCTCCTTTCATTCAGTCAGTAGCTTCAAACATTTCTGGTATATGAAAAACATGTTTTTCAATGGCAAAAATCAATGAATATTGTAAATGCACAAACAGTAATATCTCCACATTGCACGGTGCAATTCTGAAATTTTTAGCTTTTTCCTGTTAATCCTAGCATGATAAAGAAGATTCAAAGAGAGTGAGATGCCAGCTCCTTTCATTCAGTCAGTAGCTTCAAACATTTCTGGTATATGAAAAACATGTTTTTCAATGGCAAAAATCAATGAATATTGTAAATGCACAAACAGTAATATCTCCACATTGCAAGGTGCAATTCTGAAATTTTTTGCTTTTTCCTGTTAATCCTAGCATGATAAAGAAGATTCAAAGAGAGTGAGATGCCAGCTCCTTTCATTCAGTCAGTAGCTTCAAACATTTCTGGTATATGAAAAACATGTTTTTCAATGGCAAAAATCAATGAATATTGTAAATGCACAAACAGTAATATCTCCACATTGCAAGGTGCAATTCTGAAATTTTTTGCTTTATCCTGCTAATCCTAGCATGATAAAGAAGATTCAAAGAGAGTGAGATGCCAGCTCCTTTCATTCAGTCAGTAGCTTCAAACATTTCTGGTATATGAAAAACATGTTTTTCAATGGCAAAAATCAATGAATATTGTAAATGCACAAACAGTAATATCTCCACATTGCAAGGTGCAATTCGGAAATTTTTTGCTTTTTCCTGCTAATCCTAGCATGATAAAGAAGATTCAAAGAGAGTGAGATGCCAGCTCCTTTCATTCAGTCAGTAGCTTCAAACATTTCTGGTATATGAAAAACATGTTTTTCAATGGCAAAAATCAATGAATATTGTAAATGCACAAACAGTAATATCTCCACATTGCACGGTGCAATTCTGAAATTTTTAGCTTTTTCCTGTTAATCCTAGCATGATAAAGAAGATTCAAAGAGAGTGAGATGCCAGCTCCTTTCATTCAGTCAGTAGCTTCAAACATTTCTGGTATATGAAAAACATGTTTTTCAATGGCAAAAATCAATGAATATTGTAAATGCACAAACAGTAATATCTCCACATTGCAAGGTGCAATTCTGAAATTTTTTGCTTTTTCCTGCTAATCCTAGCATGATAAAGAAGATTCAAAGAGAGTGAGATGCCAGCTCCTTTCATTCAGTCAGTAGCTTCAAACATTTCTGGTATATGAAAAACATGTTTTTCAATGGCAAAAATCAATGAATATTGTAAATGCACAAACAGTAATATCTCCACATTGCACGGTGCAATTCTGAAATTTTTAGCTTTTTCCTGTTAATCCTAGCATGATAAAGAAGATTCAAAGAGAGTGAGATGCCAGCTCCTTTCATTCAGTCAGTAGCTTCAAACATTTCTGGTATATGAAAAACATGTTTTTCAATGGCAAAAATCAATGAATATTGTAAATGCACAAACAGTAATATCTCCACATTGCAAGGTGCAATTCTGAAATTTTTTGCTTTTTCCTGTTAATCCTAGCATGATAAAGAAGATTCAAAGAGAGTGAGATGCCAGCTCCTTTCATTCAGTCAGTAGCTTCAAACATTTCTGGTATATGAAAAACATGTTTTTCAATGGCAAAAATCAATGAATATTGTAAATGCACAAACAGTAATATCTCCACATTGCAAGGTGCAATTCTGAAATTTTTGCTTTATCCTGCTAATCCTAGCATGATAAAGAAGATTCAAAGAGAGTGAGATGCCAGCTCCTTTCATTCAGTCAGTAGCTTCAAACATTTCTGGTATATGAAAAACATGTTTTTCAATGGCAAAAATCAATGAATATTGTAAATGCACAAACAGTAATATCTCCACATTGCAAGGTGCAATTCTGAAATTTTTTGCTTTTTCCTGCTAATCCTAGCATGATAAAGAAGATTCAAAGAGAGTGAGATGCCAGCTCCTTTCATTCAGTCAGTAGCTTCAAACATTTCTGGTATATGAAAAACATGTTTTTCAATGGCAAAAATCAATGAATATTGTAAATGCACAAACAGTAATATCTCCACATTGCACGGTGCAATTCTGAAATTTTTAGCTTTTTCCTGTTAATCCTAGCATGATAAAGAAGATTCAAAGAGAGTGAGATGCCAGCTCCTTTCATTCAGTCAGTAGCTTCAAACATTTCTGGTATATGAAAAACATGTTTTTCAATGGCAAAAATCAATGAATATTGTAAATGCACAAACAGTAATATCTCCACATTGCAAGGTGCAATTCTGAAATTTTTTGCTTTTTCCTGCTAATCCTAGCATGATAAAGAAGATTCAAAGAGAGTGAGATGCCAGCTCCTTTCATTCAGTCAGTAGCTTCAAACATTTCTGGTATATGAAAAACATGTTTTTCAATGGCAAAAATCAATGAATATTGTAAATGCACAAACAGTAATATCTCCACATTGCACGGTGCAATTCTGAAATTTTTAGCTTTTTCCTGTTAATCCTAGCATGATAAAGAAGATTCAAAGAGAGTGAGATGCCAGCTCCTTTCATTCAGTCAGTAGCTTCAAACATTTCTGGTATATGAAAAACATGTTTTTCAAAGGCAAAAATCAATGAATATTGTAAATGCACAAACAGTAATATCTCCACATTGCAAGGTGCAATTCTGAAATTTTTTGCTTTTTCCTGTTAATCCTAGCATGATAAAGAAGATTCAAAGAGAGTGAGATGCCAGCTCCTTTCATTCAGTCAGTAGCTTCAAACATTTCTGGTATATGAAAAACATGTTTTTCAATGGCAAAAATCAATGAATATTGTAAATGCACAAACAGTAATATCTCCACATTGCACGGTGCAATTCTGAAATTTTTAGCTTTTTCCTGTTAATCCTAGCATGATAAAGAAGATTCAAAGAGAGTGAGATGCCAGCTCCTTTCATTCAGTCAGTAGCTTCAAACATTTCTGGTATATGAAAAACATGTTTTTCAATGGCAAAAATCAATGAATATTGTAAATGCACAAACAGTAATATCTCCACATTGCAAGGTGCAATTCTGAAATTTTTTGCTTTTTCCTGCTAATCCTAGCATGATAAAGAAGATTCAAAGAGAGTGAGATGCCAGCTCCTTTCATTCAGTCAGTAGCTTCAAACATTTCTGGTATATGAAAAACATGTTTTTCAATGGCAAAAATCAATGAATATTGTAAATGCACAAACAGTAATATCTCCACATTGCACGGTGCAATTCTGAAATTTTTAGCTTTTTCCTGTTAATCCTAGCATGATAAAGAAGATTCAAAGAGAGTGAGATGCCAGCTCCTTTCATTCAGTCAGTAGCTTCAAACATTTCTGGTATATGAAAAACATGTTTTTCAAAGGCAAAAATCAATGAATATTGTAAATGCACAAACAGTAATATCTCCACATTGCAAGGTGCAATTCTGAAATTTTTTGCTTTTTCCTGTTAATCCTAGCATGATAAAGAAGATTCAAAGAGAGTGAGATGCCAGCTCCTTTCATTCAGTCAGTAGCTTCAAACATTTCTGGTATATGAAAAACATGTTTTTCAATGGCAAAAATCAATGAATATTGTAAATGCACAAACAGTAATATCTCCACATTGCACGGTGCAATTCTGAAATTTTTAGCTTTTTCCTGTTAATCCTAGCATGATAAAGAAGATTCAAAGAGAGTGAGATGCCAGCTCCTTTCATTCAGTCAGTAGCTTCAAACATTTCTGGTATATGAAAAACATGTTTTTCAATGGCAAAAATCAATGAATATTGTAAATGCACAAACAGTAATATCTCCACATTGCAAGGTGCAATTCTGAAATTTTTTGCTTTTTCCTGCTAATCCTAGCATGATAAAGAAGATTCAAAGAGAGTGAGATGCCAGCTCCTTTCATTCAGTCAGTAGCTTCAAACATTTCTGGTATATGAAAAACATGTTTTTCAATGGCAAAAATCAATGAATATTGTAAATGCACAAACAGTAATATCTCCACATTGCAAGGTGCAATTCTGAAATTTTTTGCTTTTTCCTGCTAATCCTAGCATGATAAAGAAGATTCAAAGAGAGTGAGATGCCAGCTCCTTTCATTCAGTCAGTAGCTTCAAACATTTCTGGTATATGAAAAACATGTTTTTCAATGGCAAAAATCAATGAATATTGTAAATGCACAAACAGTAATATCTCCACATTGCACGGTGCAATTCTGAAATTTTTAGCTTTTTCCTGTTAATCCTAGCATGATAAAGAAGATTCAAAGAGAGTGAGATGCCAGCTCCTTTCATTCAGTCAGTAGCTTCAAACATTTCTGGTATATGAAAAACATGTTTTTCAATGGCAAAAATCAATGAATATTGTAAATGCACAAACAGTAATATCTCCACATTGCAAGGTGCAATTCTGAAATTTTTTGCTTTTTCCTGTTAATCCTAGCATGATAAAGAAGATTCAAAGAGAGTGAGATGCCAGCTCCTTTCATTCAGTCAGTAGCTTCAAACATTTCTGGTATATGAAAAACATGTTTTTCAATGGCAAAAATCAATGAATATTGTAAATGCACAAACAGTAATATCTCCACATTGCAAGGTGCAATTCTGAAATTTTTTGCTTTTTCCTGTTAATCCTAGCATGATAAAGAAGATTCAAAGAGAGTGAGATGCCAGCTCCTTTCATTCAGTCAGTAGCTTCAAACATTTCTGGTATATGAAAAACATGTTTTTCAATGGCAAAAATCAATGAATATTGTAAATGCACAAACAGTAATATCTCCACATTGCACGGTGCAATTCTGAAATTTTTAGCTTTTTCCTGTTAATCCTAGCATGATAAAGAAGATTCAAAGAGAGTGAGATGCCAGCTCCTTTCATTCAGTCAGTAGCTTCAAACATTTCTGGTATATGAAAAACATGTTTTTCAATGGCAAAAATCAATGAATATTGTAAATGCACAAACAGTAATATCTCCACATTGCACGGTGCAATTCTGAAATTTTTAGCTTTTTCCTGTTAATCCTAGCATGATAAAGAAGATTCAAAGAGAGTGAGATGCCAGCTCCTTTCATTCAGTCAGTAGCTTCAAACATTTCTGGTATATGAAAAACATGTTTTTCAATGGCAAAAATCAATGAATATTGTAAATGCACAAACAGTAATATCTCCACATTGCAAGGTGCAATTCTGAAATTTTTTGCTTTTTCTTGTTAATCCTAGCATGATAAAGAAGATTCAAAGAGAGTGAGATGCCAGCTCCTTTCATTCAGTCAGTAGCTTCAAACATTTCTGGTATATGAAAAACATGTTTTTCAATGGCAAAAATCAATGAATATTGTAAATGCACAAACAGTAATATCTCCACATTGCAAGGTGCAATTCTGAAATTTTTTGCTTTATCCTGCTAATCCTAGCATGATAAAGAAGATTCAAAGAGAGTGAGATGCCAGCTCCTTTCATTCAGTCAGTAGCTTCAAACATTTCTGGTATATGAAAAACATGTTTTTCAATGGCAAAAATCAATGAATATTGTAAATGCACAAACAGTAATATCTCCACATTGCAAGGTGCAATTCGGAAATTTTTTGCTTTTTCCTGCTAATCCTAGCATGATAAAGAAGATTCAAAGAGAGTGAGATGCCAGCTCCTTTCATTCAGTCAGTAGCTTCAAACATTTCTGGTATATGAAAAACATGTTTTTCAATGGCAAAAATCAATGAATATTGTAAATGCACAAAC
>NW_027369079.1:0-45212 GCF_046119375.1 Phyllobates terribilis
TCTCCAAAGGGACTTTCATTCGTTTAAAATGGTTGAAAGCAAATCTATATCGGACTATCATTCCACGTTTCAGGTTCTATAGATATCCTCCGCAGGATTGTAGGTACAACCCTGGGATCTATCTTTAGCTTTTATCCATGGCGTTAATGCAAAATTTGATACAACTAAACGAATATGATAGTGATAAAAGAACTGCTTGTATCTGTACTTGCTGGAATATTAAGAATACAGGAAAATGAAGATCAAAAAGAGTCACTAGCATCAAAGGAATCCAACGGAATGTCTCTCAATATCATCGGAGTGCTTCAAAAGATGGGAGACAATGATGAAGATGACTATGAAGAAGACTGGGAAGTGGCGATGATGACTAAGCTCATCAGAAAGTTTTATAAGAATCAAGGTGGTTTTCAATGCAAAGACTACAAGCCACACAACCTCTAGGATATCACATGCTACAACTTCAATGATAAAGGGAATATGGCAAAAGACTGCACAAGTGCAAAGGTGGACTCTAAGGTGGAACTAAGTGGATGTGAGACACCACCAAGGAAGGCCTTTGTGACCTTATGGGGCAATTCGAATGCTGAACTAGATGTTGGCGAAGCACCAGAGGAGTGCTTATTTGTCACCGAAGATCCCGAGCTTGAATCTAACTTTGAGGTAAGTCTTTTAAAACTTGAACTTTCTTTTACACCCCATATGTCTGAAATGACTAAATTTGAGGGTGAACTCGATCAAGCGAGTCTATCCGAAGACAATCTCGATCTGAGCAGTTCGAAGCCCTACAAGTATGTTAAGACTAAATCTAAGGCCAAGCTCGATCAAGAGAGTATTGAGAAAGACAAGCTTGACCAGTGCGAGTCATCTAAGACTCAGCTTGTGCATATGAGTCCCTCAAAATCCAAGCACAAACAAGCTAGAGCACAACGAGGAATGTCTTCCAAATGTAAACCTCACAAAGTGCTAGATCTTAACGATGGCATCTTTTATGAGCGAGTTCCTAGAACTGTGAAGATGAAAGTTCTACCTTAGTGCTAATGTTTATAAAAAGTCAACGCTTCGTTGGAAACAAAAAGCTTGATCTTATCTTGCAGGTTGAAATGCAGAGTAGAAGTTACAACTTCAGATCTAAAGCTACTCTCATTTCACAAATAAGAAGGAGCTTTCTAACTCCTTCAAGGCTGAAAATGAAGAAATGAAGTGTGCTTCAATGTCTAATACACATCTCTTTCACTCTTATCTTACAGGAGGTGCATCTATATGGTAAAGTATCGCTTTATTCAAAGCGGGTCTCATTCATGGAACAACCACATATATTAATTCAAGCGAGACTTATATATATTCAAGCGAGTCTGGGAGACTTCAAGCGAATATTTATTCAACTTGCTGAATTGTAAACATAAGTATTTGATGTCCATTTTGTGTGATATGCTTTCCAGGAATAGCTCGAGCAGTTAGGAGAGTAGCTTTGACACAAGCGGACTAGTTGAGTCCATATGAAGACTAGCTTTAGGCCTAGCGGGGAAGCAAGTCTCGCAAAGGCAGTTTGAAGTAATAAAGAGAAGAATAAAATGACCAAGACAAGAGTTGTGAAGTCGGAAGGACTAGATGAAGTAAAGGAGAGTCGTTGTGAGAGCTAGTGGATCAGGCTTCAAACTCAGAGAGAGTGTACATGCAATCAAGTGTGTAAACGAGTGTCTACCAAGGAATCCTGCACCAACGTGTATAGAATTCAGGCGCATTGAAGGGAAGGCCAAGAAGATAAGGATAGGGGATAAAGGAACTTCTACCTATGTGTAGTGATGAACGGGGATCGCCAAGATGGACAAATGAAGAAAGCGCTAAGGGTCTGGATAGGATTGTCAATGTGGAAAAAACTGTTACTCAATAGAAGAAGCACAAAGCGCGTGGAGACGTTGATGCTTTCCAGAGGTGTGAAGATCACACGGATTGCCAGCATGGACTTCTTCATTGCCATAGATTATAGTTTTGCTATTACTCGGAGAATAAGTTCAGGAATACTATAACTATGTGCAATACGTGATGTTAGGCACATGAGCTGAGAGACAAGCAAAGAGAGATAAGTAGCTAGAGAGCTTTCGAAAGAAAGATGAGAAAGCTGGAGAGATAAATGCTTAGGAAAACTTCACTTACTGAGAGGATATAGCAAGAGAGAATCGGACAAAGTTGATAACTAGAGGAAATCTACTCTGTTTTGAGGTCATGTGAAGTTAGCAAGTGTCCTGAATCACTTCGAAAGTTGATAAGATTTCCTGTACTGTGTTGAACGCTATATTGTATTGAGAGAGACTGTTACTAAGTAATTGTAATTACTCTTTATTAATATAATCAGTAGTGGTGAGTTTTATCCCGAGCTTAGTAGAAGCTTAGGGTTCTCACCTTGGGAAAAGCCCTTGTATTTGAGCCGAACTTATTTACTAACCTTCTTAAGTTCAAGTATTGTAGCTAATCTCCCCTTCCGCAACTCTAACACACTAGCTAACTAGATTTTTGTGTTTACTTGGAGATTAGACTAGCTTAAACGTGTTTTCAACTTCTATATCGTTAAAACACTTAAGCGAGTCGATCAAGCTACTCTTTTATAAGAGATACTCGATCTGATCCTATATATCTAGTAAACCTACAATAAGTTTTCTATTCTTAACCTAGAAGATAAGTATTTAATAATAAATCTAATAAGAAATAAAGCTAGAAATCCCAGAAAAATGAAACTAATAGCTACAAATTCTTAAGAAAAAGATAAAAGGGATACATAGTCTAGGAGTTGTTTTGCTGAAATCGGCGGTCTCCGAAGTGGTTTCGGCGCCCGCTGCCGATTGTAACTCCAAGAAAATGCGAACTCTGATTGTGGTTGCCAGATTGGATCCGCGGGCTCCCCCGTAATATCATTCTTTGACTCCTTTAGCATCTTTTTGATCTTCAGTGTCGCTCATCTTCGTATTCTCTTCACTCCTTCTTCACTTCGTCTTCACTTCATCTCTAGTATCCTCGTAAAATGCCAAAATTAAATATATGTGACTGTAATATGATATGCACTAATGCATTTAATAATGCTAATAATCATACTAGAATTATGCTATTATACTTGTCGTAGACGTGCATATCTGTATCCACTTTCCTCATGTGGATAACACCGCGCTAACTATTCATGTCTTCCATGAAGGGTTTTCTAAATGCTACAAAACGTGTGTTTAGCTATCATATTCTTTCTAATGACGTTTGAATTATAAGATGGTTGATCCCCTCAAATTAGAGGTATAGGAGTCTATGCATGACTATTCCTCTTCTTTGATTTCTATGGAGGGGCTTATGGGTTTGTCTTTGTGCTTTTAGTCCACCCACCCTATCGTGTTTCTAGGAATGAATTCTTGAGCGCCTTAGCCATTAAGCGCGACTAGCTTCCTTAAAATAGAACCAAAAGTTGAATCACAAGTTGAACAAGAATTTCCATCCGTGAGAACATAACTTGATCTAGGCTAAAACTCACGTATACTCTTAATTGCTTTGAGAAATTACAATTTGAAACTAGAACAACACACACACTCTTTATAGTTGTGTTTTCTCTCAATCTGTCATAGAAAGTATTTCAAACTTACTCTCAAACTCACAACAAAGAATACTCTCTACTCAAAGTACAAACACACATAATTAGAAAAGTGAAGTAACGTATTGACGGGCTGTCATTAGGAAGTGTCAAAGTAATATTTTTACCTGACTAACACCTCTACAAGTAGAGTGGCAAGCAGGGGTAGATCCCTTAGAGAGTCTTGTGATCAATTCTTGCGAGTCTAATTTAATTAACTTTAACGTAACAATGAAAGGGGGAAAATGGTGTAAACTAACTAAATTAATCTAAGAAACCAATAAAGAAAAGAGCTTTGTCCACCAAGTAACCACACTACGGAATTATTGGTTTGATCCTTGACTTCTTAATTCTAATCGGGTTCATTTTCTAAATTATATATTAAGGTTGTCCTAATCAATGTCTTAATCAGTTAATAATCCAACTCGGCATATCGACCCTTACCTCTAAATAAAATCCTGAAACTATCAAAGGTTAATCCCTAGGCAACAATACGTTCATGAATAAATAGGAACATGTAGCGCAACTTGGCTGCTAACATATCATCATTCTACACACAATCACAAGTCCAACTAGTCTAGGAAATTGATTTGCTACCGTATGGAAAGACACTCTAACTCGGACAAGTCAGACCTAGTAGTATGAAATAGATCTAAAAACCTAGGTAGGTAATCTAGATCGATAAATCACATTCAATAATAACTAAACACAACAGAATGAAACAACTCAATAATATATATATTAGAATCAAGGAAGAAGTCTACAAACCCATAAATCTGCAAGCTTCCGCCTGGAGAACAAAGGTAAGGAGACTACTCGCTCCTCGTTCTAATAAAACCTAAATTATGAAATTAATGTATGGAATAATGGATGATAGATGGAGGCAAAGCTCTCATCTATTTATAAAAGTTATAACCCTAGAAAACAATCACTAAAAAGCCCATCCTGAAATTCTATCTAAAACTTGGTAAAAAGGCCTATGGACTCCCGCATAAAGAAAATAGCCACGATGAAGATTCGTACAAGGGCACGGTCACGGTCTCACCCACCTCCAGACCACATGGCGTGTTCGCGCTACTATGCAGATTGTTCGGCTTGGTCGTGCCACATAGGGCGCGGTCGCGCCCTAGGCCAGATTGCCCCGCATGTCCCTTTTTGCATGCGTTTGTCTTCTGCCTCTTGCGTCTTTTCCTCAGTTTTCTTCCAAGTGCTCGTAATCCTCGTGTTTAGCTACTTTTCTTTGTCAGACCAGGAATACGGTAATATGCTCTAATCCATGGCCAATATGCTTGTAAATGATGTTAAGTACCTCTAATTATGCCATACTTGATGTCGCCAATCATACACCCATACTTGAACCTTGCTCGTCCTCGAGTAAGCTCCAGCTAACCATTTGGCGATCTGAGCGAGTATGGATGACATGACGGAAGTGGTCGTCGATCAAGTCTCTAGCTCCTAGTTTCTAAATCATAAAAAAACGGGAGTAGTAGAAATATTCAAAAAATTACTGCAAGACTCTAAACTAACTCTAAACCCACCAATGAAATCAATCATTCCCCCACACTTGAATCATGCAATTCTATGCAAATGCATTAATCATGAATCTCTAAACTATGTCAAAGGTGACTCTTAGCAAATAACACACAAATGATGCTAACGCAAGATGAAAAATAAGACTAATCATCTCTGAAATGCTCTAATTTATGAAGATAATGCACAAGCTCCCACACCATTGGAAGCATAGTTAACAGACCATAACTCAAATATAGTAATTTATGAAGATAATGCACAAGCTCCGGCACCGGGCCTGTCTGTTTTTACGGTCCAGGCCAATTTGTATTTAAAGCATCGGCCAGCCCGTCTTACAGTCGGAGCCTATATTTATTTAAGGTCATTTATTCAAATAACGGGCCCATATATTGTACGGTCCGGTCCGTCTTCTTTCTCCGCATAAAGTTACAAAAAAGGACGGAAGCAAAATAATAACAATATGAAAAAAACTAGAGAAGAAACGGTAAACTTGCAATCTTGGTATTGGACCTATTGTATTCTAATTATAAACCGCACGCTCAAGTCAAAGTCCTAAATCTGATCAATCATATCATCATCATATATAGTTACAATATCAACATAAAGGGCATAGTAAAAAGATTCAAAACCAATACACTATTATAGATGTCACAAATCATTAATTAGGGGAAAATCATGATAACCGACTCCACAAATTTCAAATAGACTAAAAAATTTAAACTAACTAGGATAGTTGAGATAATTCCCCACCCCCACACTTAAACTACGCAATATCCTCATTGTGAACTAAAGAACCAAGGTAAAAGAAATGTGGATATGGAAAAATACCTCGTAGACTGTTGCCTCCCGGTTCACACTTTGTTTAACGTTGTTGACTCGACACCTTTCTCTTTTTACCTAGCACTTGGCCCCTCGTGGGCCTTCTCATCAATGAATCATCTCTTCTTCTGCACTTAATAGGATTTGGCACCTAACCTCTTCCTCTACCTCTTGTTGTACCACCTCCCTCTCTTCTTCATCTTCCCTATATATGGCCTCTGTAGTTGTTTGGTAAACCAAGGCCCAGGTGTCCGGGGTTCCAGAGACCCGAATGGTGTGAGGTGTACGTATGTGGCTTGCCTCAGCTAGGGATGAACTCTCAGATCAAATCTCCTTCCTATCTCTCCTAACCGTGGTCCTAGATTGTACTCATTGAAGTTAAGCAGTGGTGGAGGAGCCGCCCCGAAGGCTGCAGGGTATAGTGCATTGGCGCGCCAAGGAGGGCCATGCTTTGACTCCGGAAAAGGTCCCGTAAAGACGCGGTCGCGTGGCTCCAGGCTGCGGTCGCGCCAGTATAAAGGAGAGGGTGCGCAGGTGGGCGCAAAGATGGCACGACCGCGCTACTCCTCAGAGACGGGGACGCGGTGGCGCGACACCAGGGCATGGTCACACGGCCCCTATGTTGCATGGACGTGGTCGCGCGTTATCTCAGCGTGGTCGCGCAACTATGCAGTAGCCGAATCATGGGCTCCCTCCTCAAGCTATGGGTGTGTGTTGGCTGGTCCGTCAACCTCGATATCCTCCTCCTCACTCTACACCTTGTTCGAGCTACTTATTGTTATAGCATTAATACTGGAGGCCTGATTTTCCTTTAGAGTGTCCACTGGCTGCATCATCCGCTCGATCTATTCGTCCACAAACTTTATGGTAGCCCGCGACTGCTCAACCATTCTCTTGGTGCTCTCTTTGAGTACTCGGGTTCTAGTCACAAGGCGCTCCATCAGAACGGTAATCAAAGTTTGTGTAGGAGGGTTTGTTATTCGGTTGAAGCCTCCACCACTGCTGCTTAGGTTGGGGGTGCTCTATATGCCTTGGGTAGTAGTAGTTGTACCACTGTTGCTCGTACCCAGGTTGTGGATCTCTGCAACTCCCATAAGTGGCGGCCCTCTCAACGGCCTCTTGTTGAAGCATAGCCAACCTGCTTCTCACTTCAAGAGAGAACCGTGCTGAGGAGAGCAAACCCGGAGAGAAACACAAGAGGTCTAGGAAAACCTAGAGAAAAGTGAGTACTAGCTGAGGGTTTAGGTTTAAGAGAGAACTGGTAATAGTTGAAGCTAGAGGAAATCTATTCTTAGCCACTATCGCTTAGGTTCAGATAGTTCGTCTACATACCTATTGAGAAGAGCAGATCACTTGTATTGAGCTGAACGTGGATTGTATTTAGTGGGAGAGTTATGAGTGTTGTAATTCTCTTGAGTTAATATAATCTAATTAGTGGTGAATTTTTTCCCGGACTTACTAGAAGCCTAGGATTCTCACCTTGGAAAAAATCTTTGCATTTGAGATGAACTTATTCTCTAACAATTCTAAGTTCAATATTGTGGCTAATCTCCCTTTCCACATTTCTAACACACTCTCTATATAGCTTGTTGTGTTTACCTTGGAAATTAGATTAGCTTAAAAGTGTTTTCAACTTCCGCATTATTTAAACACTTTAGCTGGTTGGTTAAGCTACTCTATTTTAAGTGTTATTTGACCCAAGCTACTCTGTCTAATCCGGCAGCGGGTCTTTTCTATTCTTATATCGCTGGATCCGATACTTATACACTAGCTTGTGTATTGTTTTGAAGACCCCCGAAACCTACAATTGGTATCAAAGCTCAGGTTACTCATATGCATTGGTTATTATATTTGTTAAATCTGTCGTTTGTGTTGAATCATAAAGATCAAGAAAATTTCTCTTTTTATAAGACTATTAAGAAAAATACACAAGGAACAAGGCGATTTCAAAACAAAAGAACAACCGACAATAGTTTGCAACTCAACCAATGGTGTTCTACCTCCAGTTTCAAATTCAAGCTCTAACTCGGTGTGCTTCAATTTCATGTGTCATGGACATACAACCAAGGAATGTATGAATGCAAAGCCTATATCCAAGAAGGTCTTATGGGGAGAATCAGACGATAAGCCAAATTATCAAATAACCAAAGGTAGATTTATCTAATTCACCTCCACCTCCAAACGCTCCAGCGGCTCCTACCACAGAAAATCCAGAGCTTGCCGAGGAGCAAGCTGGTCCAACAGGCAAAGAGATATTCTCTGCTGAAGATCCAGTAGCTTCGTCTGTTGCTAAGGTGATCACAAATCTAGCAAATCTAGATTCAGAGGTTACTACGCCAGCGAAGTATGCAAAAGGCGATGAACCTCTCATTACTTCTTCAAATCCTATCTCTCTAGTATCCAAAAGGCGATAATCTCTGCTATGATGAGGATTTTGCACCAGCGCAACATAAGCTCTTCAAAGACGTTAAGAGCGAGACTAAAGTCGTTGGGAAGCACAAACTAGATGAGATTGAGGAAGAGCAGCTCTTTTCCGATGATGAAAGTGCATAATTAACCGCTTCAAAGTAGGTAAAGAAGGAGGTAGAGCAGAAATCGAAGAAAAAGGCTAAGAAAGAGCCCAAGGCAGCTTCAAATTTTCCTCCGATTCCTCTGGGCATCACCAAGCGAGATATACTCGCTCCCCTAATAGTGCCTTCGTAGATTCTAAAGGAAATTGAGGCATCTTTTGGTTCAGACCGATTCCACTACTCACTAAAGATGCAAAACTGGGAAAAACTCGAGACAGAGGTTAGTAAAGCGGATCTCGACTTGGTAAGATAGTTCTGCTCTCGCTTTTCTAGCTCTTCTTCAGCTTCTGGTGAACCCTCTACTATAAATTTTATGTGGATCAACAACGCTGAAGAGAGTTTCAAGGTGAAGGATTTGGTGAAGGCGATAGGTCAGGACCCTAGCCCGTATGGCTCGTTAGTTGGCTTTGGCCGCTTATACAGGAAGAACTTTCCAAGAGGTTCAACAATGATAAGGGAGACATTGTTTGGAAAGAATGTTCCACCGACTTTGAAGACGAACATCTTTCAGCGTCTAAGCGACTCCTCCATCATTTCATCATCAATAACATCAGTCATCGCCAACACTAACCTCGACCTAGTGACCATCGTTGATTGTTGGATAATGGCTCATTGTTTGAATGGCTAGCTCATCAACACCGCCCATATCATATTTTCACACATGGTTCTCAGCAGAGCTCACATGGCATTCCTCTTCCTTTCCCGCACATGATTGCATGTATGTTGAGGAATTAAGGTCTATACAAGGCAGTCTATGAGAACAACTTCACCGACATACACATTATGGATATGGATTCCGAGCTAGTTGCTATGCCTCCCAAGTCACTCCCGCCAACAGCCTGCTCTTCCCGTACCCACACTAGAGAGCAAGTCACACTACTTGTCAGCGAGTCTTCATCCATTGTTTCTGCTATACAAAGGGTGTCTACAACCGTTGAAAAGCGACTTTTATAGATCCAAAAAAAGTTGCAGTTGATGACAGAATGCCAAGAAGGGCATGCTACTATTCTTCAAAAATTGGTGTCTCTTACCCGACAACACGATGCATAGGGTGTTTCTGCTTGTGTCTTATTTTGCATTCTATGTGTTGTTTTTTCTTATTTTTGATTAACCAGTAATCGTAGGACCCCCTCAGCTACAAGATGTGTAAGGTTTTTATGGAATGATGGTATGTTTTGATTGCTTCTATATATATTTGTTGTTCTACTTGGTTACATCTTGCTATTCTGTGTTGAATGTCTTGATTTGTCTGATTACTAAGTTAGCTTGTTTCCCTTTCCTACTACCACTTCCCTTTGCATGAACTATATAGGATATTTGATGATGACAAAAGGGGGAAGTAAAACCGATATAAATCTTTTCGAGTAAATGGGAAAAATTTAGACCAGCTGGGTCTATGGGGGAATAAAGGTATACTTGATAAGTGCCTTTAGCAAGATTTTGAGCAGATTTGTCAATCTGTCAAGTATTAGAATAATCTTCATTTCATATCTTAAGCTTAAGTGAGTACATTTTGAAAATATATGTTCTTATACTGTTTAAAGTGTTGGTCATCATCAAAAAGGGGGAAATTGTTAGTTTAAGATTGAGTAGCTTAAATGTTCCGCTTGTTTTGATGATGATAAACATAGCATTTGATGTCTTTTTTGTGTGACAAGCTTTCCAGGACTAGGGCGAGGATTTAGTAGAATAGCTCTGATGCAAGCGGACAAGCTAAAGACTAGCATTGTGCCTAGCTGGGAAAGCGAGTCTTGCGAAGGCAATGTGTAATAAAAATTGAAGAAAAAAATCCCATGTGATGAGTTATGAAGAAAGAAGAACTAGCAAGAGCGAAGAGAATCGCCGTGAGCTAGTGGATTGAGCTTCAAACTCATAGAGAAGTATACAAGTGGATCTAGTGTAGAAGAGTGTCCTACGGTGGAATCCTACAACAGTGACATATAGGATTTCGGGTGCATTGAAAGGAAGGCCGAGAAGCTAAGTATATGGTGATGTGCGATTCCTGCCTATGGATAGTGAAGAACGTGGATCGCCAAGCTTGATGAATCAGAGATGCGCTGAATGGTGTGGAGAGGATTGCCAACATGGACAAAGTTGTTGCTCAAGGAGAACGAAGAATCGCGTGGGAACAAGTGATGTTACAAGAGTGGATCGATCACAAGGAATTCCAGCATTTATTCTCATTGCAATTATGTTATAGGTTGTTTCTTTACTTGGAGGATAAGTTTATAAATTCTATGAATAGGTGAAATAGGTATTGTTAGTGCACACAAGAGTGAGAGAGAGTGAGCATAGAGACAAACTTAAGAGAGAACCGTGCTGAGGAGAGCAAACCCGGAGAGAAACACAAGAGGTCTAGGAAAACCTAGAGAAAAGTGAGTACTAGCTGAGGGTTTAGGTTTAAGAGAGAACTGGTAAGAGTTGAAGCTAGAGGAAATCTATTCTTAGCCACTATCGCTTAGGTTCAGATAGTTCGTCTACATACCTATTGAGAAGAGCAGATCACTTGAGCTGAACGTGGATTGTATTTAGTGGGAGAGTTATGAGTGTTGTAATTCTCTTGAGTTAATATAATCTAATTAGTGGTGAATTTTTTCCCGGACTTACTAGAAGCCTAGGATTCTCACCTTGGGAAAAATCTTTGCATTTGAGATGAACTTATTCTCTAACAATTCTAAGTTCAATATTGTGGCTAATCTCCCTTTCCACATTTCTAACACACTCTCTGTATAGCTTGTTGTGTTTACCTTGGAAATTAGATTAGCTTAAAAGTGTTTTCAACTTCCGCATTATTTAAACACTTTAGTTGGTTGGTTAAGCTACTCTATTTTAAGTGTTATTTGACCCAAGCTACTCTGTCTAATCCGGCAGCGGGTCTTTTCTATTCTTATATCGCTGGATCCGATACTTATACACTAGCTTGTGTATTGTTTTGAAGACCCCCGAAACCCACAATTGGTATCAAAGCTCAGGTTACTCATATGCATTGGTTATTATATTTGTTAAATCTGTCGTTTGTGTTGAATCATAAAGATCAAGAAAATTTCTCTTTTTATAAGACTATTAAGAAAAATACACAAGGAACAAGGCGATTTCAAAACAAAAGAACAACCGACAATAGTTTACAACTCAACTAATGGTGTTCTACCTCCAGTTTCAAGTTCAAGCTCTGACTCGGTGTGCTTCAATTTCATGTGTCATGGACATACAACCAAGGAATGTACGAATGCAAAGCCTATATCCAAGAAGGTCTTATGGGGAGAATCAGACGATAAGCCAAATTATCAAATAACCAAAGGTAGCTTTATCTAATTCACCTCCACCTCCAAACGCTCCAGCGGCTCCTACCATAGAAAATCCAGAGCTTGCCGAGGAGCAAGCTGGTCCAACAGGCAAAGAGATATTCTCTGCTGAAGATCCAGTAGCTTCGTCTGTTGCTAAGGTGATCACAAATCTAGCAAATCTAGATTCAGAGGTTACTACGCCAGCGAAGTATGCAAAAGGCGATGAACCTCTCATTACTTCTTCAAATCCTATCTCTCTAGTATGCAAAAGGCGATAATCTCTGCTATGATGAGGATTTTGCACCAGCGCAACATAAGCTCTTCAAATACGTTAAGAGCGAGACTAAAGTCGTTGGGAAGCACAAACTAGATGAGATTGAGGAAGAGCAGCTCTTTTCCGATGATGAAAGTGCATAATTAACCGCT
Organism: Phyllobates terribilis; assembly: GCF_046119375.1. Classification (NCBI taxonomy): domain Eukaryota; kingdom Metazoa; phylum Chordata; class Amphibia; order Anura; family Dendrobatidae; genus Phyllobates; species Phyllobates terribilis. Next base: position 12,234 of record NW_027369079.1, read on the forward strand.
TCAAAGCAGGTAAAGAAGGAGGTAGAGCAGAAATCGAAGAAAAAGGCTAAGAAAGAGCCCAAGGCAGCTTCAAATTTTCCTCCGATTCCTCTGGGCATCACCAAGCGAGATATACTCGCTCCCCTAATAGTGCCTTAGTAGATTCTAAAGGAAATTGAGGCATCTTTTGGTTCAGACTGATTCCACTACTCACTACAGATGCAAAACTGGGAAAAACTCGAGACAGAGGTTAGTAAAGCGGATCTCGACCTGGTAAGATAGTTCTGCTCTCGCTTTTCTAGCTCTTCTTCAGCTTCTGGTGAACCCTCTACTATAAATTTTATGTGAATCAACAACGCTGAAGAGAGTTTCAAGGTGAAGGATTTGGTGAAGGCGATAGGTCAGGACCCTAGCCCGGATGGCTCGTTAGTTGGCTTTGGCCGCTTATACAGGAAGAACTTTCCAAGAGGTTCAACAATGATAAGGGAGACATTGTTTGGAAAGAATGTTCCACCGACTTTGAAGACGAACATCTTTCAGCGTCTAAGCGACTCCTCCATCATTTCATCATCAATAACATCAGTCATCGCCAACACTAACCTCGACCTAGTGACCATCGTTGATTGTTGGATAATGGCTCATTGTTTGAATGGCTAGCTCATCAACATCGCCCATATCATATTTTCACACATGGTTCTCAGCAGAGCTCACATGGCATTCCTCTTCCTTTCCCGCACATGATTGCATGTATGTTGAGGAATTAAGGTCTATACAAGGCAGTCTATGAGAACAACTTCACCGACATACACATTATGGATATGGATTCCGAGCTAGTTGCTATGCCTCCCAAGTCACTCCCGCCAACAGCCTGCTCTTGCCGTACCCACACTAGAGAGCAAGTCACACTACTTGTCAGCGAGTCTTCATCCATTGTTTCTGCTATACAAAGGGTGTCTACAACCGTTGAAAAGCGACTTTTATAGATCCAAAAAAAGTTGCAGTTGATGGAAGAATGCCAAGAAGGGCATGCTACTATTCTTCAAAAATTGGTGTCTCTTACCCGACAACACGATGCATAGGGTGTTTCTGCTTGTGTCTTATTTTGCATTCTATGTGTTGTTTTTCTTATTTTTTATTAACTAGTAATCATAGGACCCCCTTATCTAAAATATGTGTAAGGTTTTTATGGAATGATAGTATGTTTTGATTGCTTCTATAAACATGTGTTGTTCAACTTGGTTACATCTTGCTATTCTGTGTTGAATGTCTTGATTTGTCTGAATACTAAGTTAGCTTGTTTCCCTTTCCTACTACCAGTTCCCTTTGCATGAACTATCTATAATATTTGATGACGACAAAAGGGGGAAGTAAAACAAATATAAATGTTTTTTGACTAAATGGGAAAAATTTAGACCAGCTGGGTCTATGGGGGAATAAAGGTATACTTGATAAGTGCCTTTAGCAAGATTTTGAGCAGATTTGTCAATCTGTCAAGTATTAGAATAAGCTTCATTTCATATCTTAAGCTTAAGTGGGTATATTTTGAAAATATATGTTCTTACACTGTTTAAAGTGTTTGTCATCATCAAAAAGGGGGGGAATTGTTAGTTTACGCTTGAGTAGCTTAAATGTTCCGCTTGTTTTGATGATGATAAACATAGAATTTGATGTCTTTTTTGTGTGACCAGCTTTCCAGGACTAGGTCAAGGAGTTAGTAGAATAGCTCTTATGCAAGCGGACAAGTTAGACACTAGCATTGTGCCTAGTGGGGAAAGCGAGTCTTGCGAAGGCAATGTGTAATAAAAATTGAAGAAAAAAATCCCAGGTGATGAGTTGTGAAGAAAGAAGAACTAGCAAGAGCGAGAAGAATCGCCGCAAGCTAGTGGATCGAGCTTCAAACTCATAGAAAAGTATACAAGTGGATCTAGTGTATAAGAGTTTCCTACGGTGGAATCCTACACCAGTGACGTAGAGGATTCAGGTGCAATGAAAGGAAGGCCAAGTAGTTAAGGATATGGTGATGTGCGATTCCTACCTATGGATAGTGAAGAACGTGGATTGCCAAGCTTGATGAATCAGAGATGCGCTGAATGGTGTGGAGAGGATTGCCAACATGGACAAAGTTGTTGCTCAAGGAGAAGGATGAATCGCGTGGAATCAAGTGGTGTTCCAAGAGTGGATCGATCACACGGAATTCCAGGATTGATTCTCATTGCAATTATGTTATAGGTTGTTTCTTTATTTGGAGGATAAGTTTAGAAATTCAATAAATAGGTGCAATAGGTATTGTTAGTGCACACAAGAGAGAGAGTGTGTGAGCATAGAGACGAACTTAAGAGTGAACCGTGATGAGCAGAGAAAACCCATAAAGAAACACAAGAGGTCTAGGAAAACCTAGAGAAAAGTGAGTACTAGCTGAGGGTTTAGGTTTAAGAGAGAATTGGTAAGAGTTGAAGCTAAAGGAAATCAACTCTTAGCCAATGTCGCTTAGGTTCAGATAGTTCTTCTACATACCTATTGAGAACAGTGGATCAGTTGTATCGAGTTGAACGTGGATTGTATAGAGTGGGAGAGTTATGAGTGTTTTAATTCTGTTGAGTTAATGTAATCTAATTAGTGATGAGTTTTTTCCCGGAATTAGTATAAGCCTAGGGTTCTCACCTTGAGGAAAATCTTTGCATTTGAGATGAACTTACTATCTAACAATTCTAAGTTCAATATTGTGGCTAATCTCGCTTTCCACATTTCTAAAACACTCTCTCTATAGCTTTTTGTGTTTACCTTGGAGATTAGACTAGCTTAAAAGTGTTTTCAACTTCCGCATTATTTAAACACTTTAGCTGGTTGGTTAAGCTACTCTATTATAAGTGTTATTTGACCAAGCTACTCTATCTAATCCGGAAGCGAATCTTTTCTACACTTATATCGCTAGATCCGATACTTATACACTAGCTTGTGTATTATTTTGGAGACCCCTCGAAACCCACAATTGGTATCAAAGCTCAGGTTACTCAAATACATTGGTTGTTATATTTGTCAAATCTGTCGTTTGTGTTGAATCATAAAGAACAGGGAAATTGCCCTTGTTATAAGACTATTCAGAAAAATACTCAAGGAACAAGTCAATTTCAAAACAAAAGAACAACCGACAATAGTTTGCAACTCAACCAATGGTGTTCTACCTCCAGATTCAAGTTCAAGCTCAAGCTCTGACTCGGTGTGCTTCAATTTCATGTGTCATGGACATACGACCAAGGAATGTACGAAGGCAATGCCTATATCCAAGAAGGTCTTATAGGGAGAATCAGACGATGAGAAAAATTATGAAATAACCAAAGGTAGCTTTATCTGATTCACCTCCACCTCCAGACGCTCAGCGGCTCCTACCACGGAAAATCCAGAGCTTGCCGAGGAGCAAGCTGGTCCAACAGGCAAAGAGATAATCTTTGTTGAAGATTCAGTAGCTTCGTCTGTTGCTAAGGTGATCACAGATCTGGCAAATCTAGATTCAAAGGTTAGTATGCCAGCGAAGTATGCAAAAGGTGATGAACCCCTCATTACTTCTTCTTCAAATCCTGTCTCTCTAGATGCATCAATCCAGGATGAGGATGATGAGGATTTTGCGCCAGCGCAGCATAAGCTCTTCAAAGACGTTAAGAGCGGGACTAAAGCCATTGGGAAGCGCAAGCTAGATGAGATTGAGGAAGAGCAGTTCTTTTCCGATGACGAATGTGCAGAATTAACCCCTTCAAAGCAGGTAAAGAAGGAGGTAAAGCAGAAATCGAAGAAAAAGGCTAAGAAAGAGCCCAAGGCAGCTTCAAATTTTCCTTCGATTCCTCTGGGCATCACCAAGCGAGATATACTAGCTCCCCTAATAGTGCATCAGGAGATTCTAAAGATGATTGAGGATCCTTCTGGTTCACACCGATTCCACAACTCGCTAAAGATGCAGAATTGGGACAAACTCGAGATAGATGTCAGTAAAGAGGATCTCGACCTGGTAAAATAGTTCTACTCTCGCTTTTCCAGCTCTTCTTTTGCTTTCGGTGAACCCTTACTATAAATTTTATGTGGATCAACAACGCTAAAGAGAGTTTCAAGGTGAAGAATTTGGTGAAGGCGATAGGTTAGGACCCTGGCACGGATGGCTCGTTAGTTGGCTTTGGCCGCTTATACAAGAAGAACTATCCAAGCGGTTCAACAACGATAAAGGAGACAGTGTTTGGAAAGAATGTGCCAGCGGATTTGAAGACGGACACCTTTCAGTGTCTAAGTGACTCCTCCATCATTCCATCGTCAAGAACTCATTCCTCGCAACACTAACCTCGACCAAGTGACCATCGCTGATTGCTGGATAATGGATCACTGTCTGAATGGCTAGCTCATCAACACCGCCTAGATCATATTTTCACACATGGTTCTCAGCAGAGCTCACCATGGCAGTCTGCTTCCTTTCCCGCACATCATTGCATGTATGTTAAGAAATGAAGGTCTGTACAAGCCAGTCTCATAGACCAGCTTCACCGATATACTTACTATGGATAAGGTTGCCGAGATAGATTCTAAGCCTCCCAAGTCACTTCCGCCAACAACCAGCTCTTCCCATACCCACTCTAGAGAGCAAGTCACACTACTTGTCAGCTAGTCTTAATCCGTGGTTTCTTCTATACAAAGGATGTCTACAACCGTTGAGAAGAGACTTTTAGAGATACAGACACTGTTGCAGTTGATGACAGAACGCCAAGAAGGGCATGCTACTATTCATCAGAAATTGGTGTCTCTTAACCGACAACGTGATGCTTAGGGTGTTTCTGCTTGTGTCTTATTTTTCCTTTTCTTTGTTGTTTTTTCTTATTCTTAATTAACTAGTAATCGTAGGACCCCCCCCCCCACCCCAGCTTCAAGATGTGTAAGGTTTTTATGGAATGACAATATGATTTGGTAGCTTCTATAAACATGTGTTGTTCTACTTGGTTACATCTTGCTATTCTGTGTTGAATGTCTTGATTTGTCTGATTACTAAGATAGCTTGTTTCCCATTCCTACTATTAGTTCCCTTTGCATGAAATGATGATGTCAAAAGGGGGAAGTAAAACAGGTACAAATCTTTTTCGACTAAATGGGAAAAATTTAGACCATCTCGGTGTAAGGGGGAATAAAGTTATACTTGCCTAGTTCCTTTAGCAAGATTTTGAGCATATTTGGTAAATCTGTCAAGTATCGGAATAAGCTTCGTTTCATATCTTAAGCTTTAGTGAATAAGTTTTGAAAATATATGTGCTTACACTGTTTAAGTGTTTGTCATCATCAAAAAGGGGGAAATTGTTAGTTTAAGCTTGAGTAGCTTAAACGTTCCGCTTTTTTATGATGATAAACATAGGATTTGATGTCTTTTTTGTGTGACAAGCTTTACAGGACTATCTCGAGGAGTTAGGAGAATAACTTTGATGCAAGCGGACAAGCTAGAGACTAGCCTTGTGCCTAGCGGGGAAAGCGAGTCTCGCGAAGGCAATGTTGAATAAAAATTGAAGAAAATAAATCCCAGGTGATGAGTTGTGAAGAACGAAGGACTAGAAAGAGCTAAGATAGTCGCTACAAGCTAGTGGATCGAGCTTCAAACTCATAGAGAAGTATACAAGTGGATCTAGTGTAGAAGAGTGTCCTAAGGTGGAATCCTACACCAACGACGTAGAGGATTTGGGTGCAATGAAGGGAAGACCGAGAAGCTAAGGATAGGGGGATGTTGCGATTCCTACCTATGGATAGTGAAGAACGTGGACCGTCAAGCTAGACGAAACAGACGCGCGCGGAATGGTGTGGAGATGATTGCCAACATAGAAAAAGTTGCTGCTCAAGGAGAAGGAAGAAGCACGTGGGATCAAGTGGTGTTCCAAGAGTGGATCGATCACATGGATTGCCAACGTTGATTCTCATTTCAATTATGTCATAGTTTGTTTTATTTACTTGGAGGATAAGTTTAGAAATTCTATAAATTGGCTCAATAGGTATTGTTAGTGGACACAAGAGAGAGAGAGTGAGCATAGAGACGAACTTGAGAGAGAACCGTGCTAAGGAGAGAAAACCCAGAGAGAAACACAAGAGGTCTAGAAAAACCAGGAGAGATGTGAGTACCAACTAAGTGTTTAGATTTAAGAGAAAATTGGTATGAGTTTAAGCTAGAGGAAATATACTCTTAGCCAATGTCTCTTAGGTTCAGATAGTTTGTCAGATACCTATTGAGAAGAGAGGATCACTTGTATTGAGCTGAACGTGGATTGTATTGAGTGGAGACTTACGGGTGTTATAATTCTCTTGATTTAATATAATCTAATTAGTTGTGAGTTTTATCTCGGACTTAGTAGAAGCCTAGGGTTCAGGCCTTGGGGAAAATATTTGCATTTGAGCTAAACTTACTATCTAACAATTCTAAGTTCAATATTGTGGCTAATCTCCCTTTCCACATTTCTAACACACTCCCTCTTTAGCTTGTTGTGTTTACCTTGGATATTAGACTAGCTTAAAAGTGTTTTCAACTTCCGCATTATTTAAACACTTTAGATAGATGGTTAAGCTACTCTTTTATAAGTGTTACCTGACCCAAGCTACTCTATCTAATCCGGCAACGAGTTTTTTCTATACTTATCTCCTTGGATTTGATCCTTATACACTATCTTGTGTATTGTGTTGAAAACCCTTGAAAACCCACAACAAGCAAGGATCGATACCTCAAAGAGTCTTGTGATCAATTATTTCGAGTCTAATTTAATTAAATTTAAGGTAACCAATAAAGGGGGGAAAGATGGTGTAAACTTAAATAATCTAAGAAAGCAATAAAGACAACCACTTTGTCCACCAGGTACCCACACTATGGAATCATTGGTTTGATCCTTGACTTCTTACTTATAATCGGGTTATATATCGGTTTTATTCTCTAAATAATATATTAATTTTTTCCTAATCCATGTTCTTAATCAGTTAATAATCCAACTCTGCATATTAACCTTTACCTCTAGATACAACCCTGAAACTATCAAAGGTTAATCCCTAGACAACAATACGTTCATGAATAAATAGGCACATGCAGTGCCACTTGGAAGCTAACACATCATCATTCTCCACACAATCACAAGTCCAACTAGTCCAGGCAATTGATTTTCTACCCTATGGAAAACTCTCCAACTCGGACAAGTCATACCTAGCAGTATGAAATAGATCTAAAACCTAGGTAGCTAATCTAGATAGATAAATCACATTCAAATATAACTAAGCACAAGAGAATGAAACAACTCAATAATATATATATTATAACCAAGGAAGAAGTCTACAAACCCATATATTTGTAGGCTTCTGCCTGGAGAACAAAGCTAAGGAGACTAGTCGCTCCTCATTGTAATAAAACCTAAATTATGAAATTCGTGTATGGAATAATGAATGATAGATGGAGGAAAAGATCTCATCTATTTATAAAATCTATAATCCTATAAAACAATCACTAAAAATCTCAGCCTAAAATTCTATCTAAAACTAGGTAAAAAGGCCCATGGACTCCCGCAGAAATAAAACAGCCACGACTCAGATTCGTAGAGGGGCGCGGTCGTGCCTGTGTATGAGAGGTGGCGCCTATGTCGGTGCGGTCGTGCCTACCTCCAAACCACATGGAGTGATCGCGCCATCTAATATGCGGTCTCTCCACTGTGCAGATTGCTCACCTTGGTCGCGCCAACTAGGGCGTCATCACGCCCTAGCCCAGAATTCCCTGCGCGTCCCTTTTTACATGCTTTTGTCCTTTGCATCTTACCTATTCTTCTCGATCTTCTTCCGAGTGCTCGTAATCCTCGTGTTTATCTAATTTGCTTGGTGAGACCTAGAATACGGTAATACACTCTAACCCATTGCCAATATTCTTGTAAATGATGCTAACAACCTTACATTACGCCATACTAGATGTCGTCAATCACGTATTCAATTTCTAAATCTACATCTACTTGTAGATGCGCTTTAGACGTGATTCGTCTATGTGAATTGCACTTTCCATGTAAGCACGATCGCTTACCTCTCATTGGCTAGCAACATCCTGCTTCTTGAACACTCAACGACTCGTGCAAGTAGTTGATCGTGCTGTGTCTAAGCAACACGCGTACGACTCAGATCAATCTGCCTTTGCAAGTTGTTGTTTGTTGAACAACCTTCTTTAACACGTGATCAATACTCTACAACTTCCGCTTTCATTCAGAGGGATGCACTACCACATGTACGATTGTAGTTGTCTGTGTGAAACTTGCTTCTTGATATTTGATGTGCTTCACGCTCGAGTCATCAAGTGACCTTCGCGTGCAAGATTATTGTTTTTTTTTGTTGCGCTTAACTTCTCTCTTTGCAACTAGAATCTCAATAATACCTATCACGCTTCTCAACGATACCGTATCTTCTCTTTAATGCTTGAATCAACACCTTTAAGCTCAACATCTATGCAAAGAGAGTCTCTAACTCTTTAATCTAGTTCATAATCTTCATGAATATAAGTCTGCATTGCTCAGCACTCATGTAAACTTGAGAAACTAATCAAGATAGATGGATCAACTTGAATAAATACAGAGAAGTTGTTATAGAACCTCCTTACCATTTTGAGATCTACCTGAGATGGGGCTTGCTCGAGCTTATCCCGTCCTTGTGGATTAAACAGGCATTTGACATCATCAAGCTCAAACTCATGCTCAAGCTCGCGCATGTCTTTGGAACGACAATGAGTGGATCACAAACAACGCACATTGTGATACCTAATTGAACTAGAGGGAGAGGGTTAGACCTAGAGGATGAAGCTTCTTTTACATGCTTTGGACCTAGAGTGCATTTTACTTTGGTTAAGGTCCTAATTCCTCCTCTACGTCTTCTTCTTCTTCTTCAGAACCCTCTTCTTCAACCTCTTCCAGATCTGTCACAATTTTGAGGACATGGTATTTTCTCTTAAGATTATTCTTGGCTGCAGATTGGGAGTCAAGATTGTTACGGAGGGGAAGCTTGGAGCCTTGATGGCTTATCCGGTGCATAAGAGGAACAGATTCTTCCTCTTTACCGTATTGTACCTGAGGGAAAATTGATCTAGTCTTCCTTTTCGGACTAGATTCCCCTGAGCCCGAGAGTGCTTTCTTCTTATCACTTGATTTGCACTCTAGCATGACATGTTAACCTATGAGGTCAATGGTGGGAGGTGGTGAAGGAGGTTATGGAGACGCTACCTTTTCAGGAACCTCCACCACCGAAGCTTTCTTCTAAGACATTGTCTTCTCTAAGACATCCTTCTCAAAGGTGTCTTTGTTGACAGATAGCTCTTGAGAGGTCTTGACTAGAGAAGGTGTTTTGGTAGTGACATGGAGAGTGTTTGTTTGGTTAGTCTCTGTGATAGTTTTGTAAGTGAAGTGACAGGAGGGAGAGATGTGGGGGTTCAGGTGGTGGCTTTTGAACATTGGAGAAATTTCTGAAAGAACTTGTATAGCTCCTCAGTAATCTCGAGTGGAATCTTGCTGCTTGATGAGGATGCCATTTAGTAAGGTAGTGAAGAGCTTGAAGGAATGGCAGAGTGAGAGAGAGAAAAGATTTAAGCATGAGATAAACATTGGTAAGGGTGAAGAAAATAGGTACCAAAGTTTATATAGCATCTCGCTTATAAAGAGAGACTCTCAACAACCTCAATTATATGGTCACAAAACACAACGCCTCTTTTCAATGACTACAATCAAGCAACCATGTCAAAAGATAAGTCAGGTCTATTTTGCTTGAACTGCAACATCTTTTTGGTTAATGAAGCCTCAAAAAACACATATCACTTTTGTAAGTCTTGCGTCATGCATAAAGCATATTTTCATAACACTTAGCCGCCTCACACAATAAATGCATCCAGACTCAGAATTCAATCACTTTACTCTTAAGAAACCTTCCGAACTTCTAATGTTCAGTTAAGCAACATATAAAATATAAGATATCAAGCACACACATGTATCATGTAGCGGGACAAATATCACTTAAGCAAAGTATGTGCATGCTAAAGCATAATGGTAGGCTTTTTGCAACTCGTTGTGTATACTCCTAGTGTAAGCTAGGTGTTCTAGGGAGTGTAATATATGAGTCAGCTTAAGGGAATACAGATAGATATGGATCATTATTGGTGGATATATAATTGGATTAGAAGAAATCCTTATATGTATTTTGTGGATTAAAAGTGAAGAGCATGCAAAAGGGTGATTATATTTTCATGCTAAATGCAACAACTAAACATGCTTGATAGGTCCTTTTCAAAAATATATTACAAAGTCATGCCAAGAATATGACAAAGTAGATATTTATTGTCATGTTAAAGGGGAACTTACAATGGTTTGAAGGGTAAATTTCAAATTAGAGGAATCATCCCCAGTAGAAGCCTAAGGTGATGAAAAGACTGCCTATTAAGTACCTTAGCAAAACTATACGCTATTTGCTCTTTCGTTTTGCAATAGTGAGCTCAACGGATTTCTTCTCTACATGATGTCTCATGTCTATATGCGTAATTCTGTAATGATGGACTAGATTCTTAGAGACATTGATCATGCTTGTATTGGCACACCTGATTTCCAGCGTGCCAAGCGAGATACCAAAATCCATCTATTATTGCTTAAGCAAGAGTAACTGTGAGGAAAAATAAGTATAGGCTATATAATCAACCTCCGTTGCTGAAAGGGTGGTCAGATTCTGCTTTCTTGATCCACAACAAAGCAGGGGCCTAAGAATTGAGCCATTCCAGAAGTGCTTTCCTATAAACAAGATACCTAGTGTAATCTACATCGGTGTAGGATGTAAAGGTGAGATTTCCTCCTCTTTTGTACCATAAGCACAAGTCATATGTCCCTTTGAGATAGAAAAGAATCTTCTTGACATTGGCAGCAGGAGTAGCTCTATGATTGATCTGGGATCTCGCGTATAGACTCACTACAAATACAATTTCAAGTCTTCATGATGTAAGATACATAAGGGATACTACCATCCACTTGTATCTTGTCGCATCCACCTTTTCTTTAGAAAATATTTGCATCAAGCTTTGTGGCTGTGGGGATTGCAATAGGGAAGGGATTGCAACTCCCCATCTTGTACTTATTTAGTAGCTCACGAAGGTACTTTTACTGATGGATCTTGTTGGACTACTTCTTTTGCACCACTTACATGCCTAGAAAGAGCTCTCCAATGATGCTCCTATTGAACTTCTTGCTCATAGTGGTCTTAAAGTCATATAAAAGAGACAAGTTAGTTAAATAAAAAATATTATCATCTGCATATACTTGCACAATCAGGATATCAATTTTGTACTCCCTTGTGAATATGGACTTGTCCACTTCACCTCGCATGTAGTTTATTTGGATGAAAAACTCTTAGACACGGTCATACCAAGCTCGGGATGCTTACTTAAGTCTATAGAGAGCCTTTTCTATGAAGTAGACATGGTTAGGGTGAGAAAGGTTTTCGAATCTAGGAGGTTACTTGAGATATACATATTCTTGAGTGTCCCATTGAAAAAGGCCATCTCCACATCCATCAATGTGAAGCCCTTGCAAGAAGAATACGCGATGATAAGGCGTATGGCTTCTAGTGTCGCTATTGGAGCATCAGTCTCGTCCTAGTCGATACCCTCTTGTTGTTTGTATCCTTGAGCGACCAACCTTGCCTTCTTGGGCACACTGCCAGTTGGTCTTCAAGCTTGTTTCTAAAGACCCATATTGTTCCAATTATTTTCCTATTGGAGGGTCTTGGAACTTAGTGCCACACCTTGTTGCACTTAAACTCTTAGAGATCCTCTTACATCACCACAATTGAGTCTAGATCTTGAAGTTCTGGCATGATGTTCTTTGGATTTTCTAAAGATACAAATGAATTGAAAGCACGGAGGTTGGGGAGTGAAGAGAGAGTTTGAGTGCCCTTGTAGAGGTGAGACTATGTTGCTCACAAGGTGAGATCTCTTTTGTTGAAAGTTGAGCTACCTAATAACTGTGGCATTTGGGAAAACAACGAGTGTTGTGCGCTTCCCAGTTGCATCTGTAAAACTATTTCATCGAGAAGAGGTCTTGCTTCTTCTTCTAGGTGATTTGCTTCACAAGAAGGGAGACTCACTTTAACTTCAAGAAGAGTCGCTTCATCTATTGCCGGACTTGCTTCTTCCTGAAAGTCTTGGTCTGGCATATCATTGTCACTTTCCTAATTCAAGTAACCTCCTAAGGTATAAGGGGTGGGGGTCTGGGGTTTGTTTGTTCTCTTCATCATTACTGTTAGCTTAAGAGGAAGATATAGGAGAAGATTGATGTAGAGAGCTTAAGTAAGAGCAACCTTGAGTGCTAAATGCATCTAGACCTGTTGAAGCTAGAATAGGAAGAGGGCGTTCACCATAGCTCATATGATTTACCTCATCATTCCTTGGATCGAATTTCCCTAGGTTGTCCTTCCCATTACTGTGAACATAACACTTGCAACCGAACACCCTTTAGTGTGATATATTTGGTGTTTTCCCTTCAATAACTCGTAGGGAATCTTCTCGGTGATTGGCCTTAGCATTGACCTATTTATGATGTAGCATGTCGTGCTCACAACCTATGCCTAATAGTGACGAGGAAGCCTGCTGGAGAGAACCATCGTTCTTGCCTTGTCCTCTATCCTTCTATACTTCCTCTCGACTACTCCATTATGTTGGGTGTTCTTGGATCTAAAAAGTTATGATCAATTCCCTTCTCCATGAAAAATTCTAGAAAACTCTTGTTCTCAAACTCCAGCCCATGATCAGAGCGAATGGAGCAAACATGAGGACTCAAACTATTTTCTAGTAAAAGTAATAAGGATGAAAACTCACCAAAAGCTTCATCCTTATTCTTTAAAAACAAAGTCCAAGTATATCTAGAATAATCATCCACTAACACACACACATATATATACATATATATATTAATTACCTCATGTTCTTTTAACCCTTAGTAGTCCACAAAAGGTCCATATGGATTAGTTCTAGTTGCCTTTTGCAGATAATACCTTTTAAGGAGAAAACGGTTGTCTTGTGCCTTCGGCTTGAGCGCAGTCTGAAAAAATTATCATGGATTCTGGCTTGATATCTTGTAGACCTCTCATAAGCTCCTTCTTTTGAGATTATGAATTAGGAAGACTTTCATTGCCTAAACTTTGATGCCAAAGATTCGACAAGTTTTCAATTGTTGGAAGGAACAAGTGTCATCTTGAATGAATTCGTAGTAACATATGTATGTGTTCTCTACGTGCTTTCCCTTTAGTTTGATTTCTTGATCTGGATTTTGCACAATGCAACTAGTTGCGGTGAAGGTGACTTCACTAGCTCCCTAGTCGTACAGTTGAGATACATTGAGTAGATTCAATTTTAGACTCTTGACCAGGTTCTGGCTTGAATTTATTAAGTGAGTTGAATGTTGCCTCTAGTTTGATCTTCCCCTTCCTTTTATTTTCGAAGGAGATATTCCCTCCTTCTATACTTTGAAATGAGAGCATAAATGTTGGATTCTAAATCATATCACATGAGCATCCACTATCTATATATCAGTTGTTCTTGCTCTTCTTTTGAACCTCCAAGGTAAAGGATCAAGTTTTTGGAACCGATTGAAGTTCAAATTTTGTGGGTTGATTATACATTTTTTTCCTAATCTATGTGGTTTAACTGTCGTGTTCTTGATAGGAGCGTGAGGTTGGTAATAATAAGGATCATTCAGGTCAAGCACTTGTTTAGGATTTGACCTGTATGATTTAGAGGGCTTAATATGAACTGCTTTCTTCTTATCACATTCATACTCTGAGTGCTCGTTCATGCCATAGAATGTACAATAATGATTATTTCTAACATAGCCATATTTACCGTTTATATGGAAAGAGGTCCTTTTTTATATCTTAGCATGTTGGGGTTGTGGTTTTGAGCTTTCTTCATATACATCTTATTATCTTTCTCCGCTTGAAACCATATCTTTCTTTGTTTAGGCTACTTTTCAGGAACCTTGATCGTACCCTCTAGATATTCATTCTTTCTCTTATAGGATTGAAGAGTCTTGTCTAGAGAATTGACCATTTCAATAAATTCACTAGTAATGAATCACTGGAAGAAGAAGAAGAAGAAGCTTTCTGAGAAGAATAGCCTAATGCAGGTCTCGATTTAACAAAAACAGTTTGATTAACCGTTTTAGCTTCAACAAATTTGTTTAGAAGATCAAGCTTGTATATTTTATCAAATGATAATGATCGGATCGAGTATCTCTTAATGAAAGAGTAGCTTGATCGACTTGTTTAAACGGTTAAGCTAGTCTAATATCCAAGTTAAACAGAACAAGCTAGTAAGCTAGTGTGTTAGAGTTGCAGAAGGGAGATTAGCTACAATGTTTTAACTTAGAAATGTTAGTAAATAAGTTATGCTCAATGAAAGGATTTTTCCGAAGGTGAGAACCCTAAGCTTATATTAAGCTAGGGATAAAACTCACCACTATGATTATATTAATAAAGAGATATTACACACTAAGTAACACTCTCTCTCAATACAATATGACGTTCAACATAATACAAGTAATCTCTCAAGCCTAAGTTGATTTAGGACACTCGCTTACTTCATAGCCGACTCAACACTGAGTAGCTTTCCTCTACCTCTCAACTCTGTCTGATTTTCTCTTGCTATCTCCTCTCAGCAAGTGAAGTTCCTAAGCTCTCTAGCTTTCTCAGCTTTCTCTCTAAAGCTCTCAAGCTCTCTTAGGTCTTTAGCTCATAAACTCGTGTAAGCTTGTGTGCCTAACATCACCTATTGCACATATATATAGCATTCCTAACTTATCCTCCAAGTCTAGCGAAACTATATCCTATTAAAAAAAGTCCACCTCGGCAATCCGTGTTATCAATCCTCCTCTGGAAACCATCAACGACTACATGGGTTTTGTGCTTCTTCTCTTGAGTAATGGCCTTTTACACGTTGTCAATCTTCTCCACACCCATATCACGTCCTTGATTCTTCCAGCTTGGTGATCCACGTATATCACTATCCATAGGTAGAAATC
This sequence comes from Phyllobates terribilis, assembly GCF_046119375.1. Lineage (NCBI taxonomy): Eukaryota > Metazoa > Chordata > Amphibia > Anura > Dendrobatidae > Phyllobates > Phyllobates terribilis. The sequence continues at coordinate 27,275 of NW_027369079.1, forward strand.
CTCCTCTTTCCCCTATACTTATCTTCTCATCCTTCCCTTTGCTTGACCCAAATCCTCTATGTGTTGTACAGGATTCCTCTGTAGACTCTTGCTTTCCCACTTGATTGCTTGTATATTCTCTATGAGTTTGAAGCGCGATCCACTAGCTTTACAGCGACTCACCTTGCTTAAAGCTAGTCCTTCTGTCTTCTAACTCTTCCCTTCACGTATTTATTCTTCACTTCGTCATTTATTCACCCTTGGCAAGATTCGCTTTCCCTGCTAGGATGCAAGCTAGTCTCATCATTGACTAAGCTAGTTTTCTTGTGTCAAACCTACTCTCCTAACTCCTCGAGCTATTCCTGTAAAGCTTATTACACACAATGGACATCAAATACTTATGTTTATCATCATCAAAACAAGCGGAATGATTGAGCTAGCTAGTTACACACTCTAGCTCAAACCAAACATTTTCCCCTTTTGATGATGACAAACACTTAAATAATAAATCTCAATATATTTCAAAGTGTACTCAATTAAGCTATAGATATGCAATGAAGCTTAATCTAGTACTTTCAAATATAACAAACCAACTCAATATCTTTACTAAAAACACTTAGCAACAGTACATTTGTTCCCCCCTTAGACCAAGTTGGTCTAGTATCTTCCCCTTTAGTTGAATAAGATATGAATTTGTTTAATTCCCCCTTTTGACATCATCAAAAAATGCAAGTATAATTCATGCAAAGGGAACTAAAGTGGAAAGTTAAACCAAGTATAAAGCGCACGATAATAGAAACCATAAGGCATACTTTATATGCATTCAAATACCCTTACACCTAGCTAGGAAAACCTAGAGATTACGAGTTAAACATATATAGCAAGCAAAAAAGATAACAAAAGGCAGACATAAACACATGCTTAAGACTGTAGTGATCGCGCTGGTGGGTGAGAGCAACAAGATTCTACACAATACGAGCTACTTCATCTTGTCTCTCTGTCATAAGCTGGAGTTGTGCAATGATCTTTGTAAGTCACTTTTCAAGGGTGTAAAACTAGAGCTGAATGGCATGTACAAATGACGCTTGAGACTCATTTGCAGTGGGTGTAGTCACATCTCTCGATTGAGTTCTATAGGAGATGGCAACAGGTAAAGATAATATCGCTATAGGAGGTTTAGAGATGAACTCGGTTACCTTCTCTATAGTGAACACATCGTCGAAGCTGGTCTCTTTGATAGGCTTGTAGAGACCGTCTGCCTTGAACATGCGAGCCTTTATTTGAGGGAATGGGAGAGGGCTACCAAGATGTGTTTGGCTAACCAACATGTGAGAGAACATTATTTGCGCCGTGTTGATTAGCTCTCCGCTTAAGCATTCTGCATGATGCAACAATCTGAGATAGTGACATGGTAGAGGTTGGAATTCCTGGGAGTAATAATCTTGATGATGAAATGGTGGAGGGGTCGCTTGGATGTTGAAAGGTGATCAATCTTCAACACCTGAGGGACATTTCTACGAAACACTGCCTCTTTGATTAAACTTGAATCTGTAGGCCAATTCTTCTTGTACAGTCGACCAAATCCAACGAAGGAGACATATGAACTAGGCTCTTGACCAATTGCTTTAGCCAGATCCTTGAGTTTAAAGCTTTCATGAGCGTCGTTCAGCCATGGAAAAGTGATCGAAGAAGGTTCACCATAAGTAGAATTTCTAGAGAAGCAAGCATAGAATTGACGAACAAGATCGAGATCAGCTTTACTTACTTCATTTTCGAACTTCTCCCAGTTATGTAGCTTGATAAAGTAGGTGAAGCGATCTGCACTTGAAGCGTCTTCAATCGGTTGAAGCATCTCTGGCGATACAATCAGTGGAGCTAGTATATCTCGCTTAGAAATTCTTGTAGGAACCAATGGAAACTGGGGAACTCTTACTTCACAACCACCTTTTCCTCTTTCTTCTGCTTCTTCCTAGCTTTAGCTGTTTCTCTTTCTTAACAACTTTCGGAGGCACTGCCTCACCACTTTCTTCATCCTCTATAATCAGATCTTCCTCCTGAATCACAATCATCTTGCGTTTACCCACGGCCTATGATGCGCTCTTAGCATCTTTAATGAGTTTGTGTTCAGCTGAGCAAACTCCTTATCCTCTTCATCTTTAAATGAAGCAGCTAATGTATGGGGGTGATAAGGAGAGGGAAGCAAGATTTGTTCATTTTTTTCTGACTTTGTTGCTGTCGTAAATACCTCGGAGTCAACATTCGCCAAATCCGTAAGCACTTTGGCAACTGAGGTTGTGACCGGATCAATAACTTCAACAAGCTCTTTACTTGACTGAGCGGCATGACCCTAAGCGAGTTCAGTAACACCTAGCTCTTGATTAGCTAGAGTGTCGGGAGTCTGTCAAGACGTTGATCCCAACACCGGAGCTTTTGGTGTCGTCGGTGGAGGAACTGTAGACGTTTGAGCAGCCTTGGCTATTCTGTCTAGCCTTCACTGAGCTATTTGATCAAGATCAACGGTTCGAGAAGCTAAGATCTCTTAAAGAAGCTATTCTTTGGTGAGCTTAGCATGTGGGGATGATCTGCCATTTGGTATGAGGTGCCGTGTGTTTTAGGGATTTCTAGAGTTGGGGCTTTTTCTGAGGAGCTAATAGGTCAGATTGAGTAGAAACAAGTGGGAGCGAGTTGGAGGGAGTGGGAATATAGTGATTTCAGAGAGGGAGATAATGATAGAACACGGTAAAGGTACAGTGACTGCATACCCGTGTATTCATAGTGTAGCTCTATCTTCCTCTGTAAGGTTCACCACTCAACCAACAACTTGAAACTTGCAACGTCTAGCTCTGCAACTGATCTATCTCTGCAATGGCTATAACTCAACGGCTAGATTTTATGAAGCGATACAATGGCTACATGTAGATACCTTTTCTTAGAAGCGCTTTTCTGAATGACATGTGCCACTGCAAATAAACACGCTGTAACGGCTAGGAGAGACGCGCTGGCAAACTAGTGTGATGTGCTTTGAAGTCTAGGTGTGGCTTTTCTGAATCTATTTATTCTAGATCACTGAGCCACGTAGCTTTAATGAATCCATTTATACTGGATCACTAAGATACTTGTTTAGACTTCACTTTTCTGAGTCGCAAAGATAACCTTCCTCATTAAGAAAACTTTGCAGTGAAGCAAACTCCAAAAGCAACACATACATCCTTTTCAGCTACTCTCACACAAGCGCTTGATCATGCTAGGAGTGTAAAGCAAGTGATATATGCACCCATTGTACCATTTAAGCATGTAAAAAAATAATAGGAAATGCACATTTACATGTAGGGACATAACACACTCAGACTCACCAAATATGTATATAGTATGTGCATAAGTGGGTAACTGATTTTTACACAAAAAATGAATACTTCTTATTGTGGAGTTTATTAAGGTAATGAGACATTAATGTTAGGCAAGGGACACCGTAGGAATGGATCATTTCTATAGGCTTATAGTATGGCAAGAAGACCATTACAATTCCCTGTGTATGGAACAAGAAGAGCATGCAATTAGCTAAGACTATAATCCGTAGCATTGATGCAATATATGACCTTAGCTAGACTGTCTCTTGAAATAGATGACGAGTGAATAACAAGCAACAAAGAAGCACAATCAAACTAAAGTTCCCAATGTAGAATTAAACTGCTAATTCATAGTCAAGGTATGGGAGAAACTTACAACGCATATCTTGCTTCAGCTAATATGAAAAGAAAGAAAAACCAGCAGAAGCCAAAGGTGTAGAATGATATCCATGTAAAGCGCCTTAAAATGATATGTTGTTGCCTTTTTGCTCTTCTGAAAGTATAAAATATAGTTAAGTGAGTTGAATGAAGATTCTCTTGAAGCCTCCAGAGACTTGCTTGAACATATATGAGTCTCGCTTGAAATAATATATGTCTAATCACATATGAGACTTGCTATGAATAAAGTGATACCTGGCCACATAGATGTACATCTCCTATAAAATAAGAATGAAAGAGATGTGTATTAGTCATTGAAGCACGCTTGATTTCTTCATTTTTAGCCCTGAAGGAGAAAGAAAATTCCTCCTTATTTATGAAATGAGAGTAGCTTTACATTTGATTTTTTCACTTCTACTTTGTTTTTCAGTCGTGCAAAATAAGACCAAGCTTTTTGTTTCCAATGAAGCGTTGACTTCGTAGGAACGTTAGCACTTGCGATTCCAAAACTGGAATGTAGAACTTTCATCTTCACAGCTCCAAGAACTCGCTCATATTAGATGTCATCGTTAAGATCTAGCATTTGGTGAGGTTTACCTTTGGAAGGTACTCCTCGCTATGCTTTAGCTTGTTCGTGCTTGGCTTTTGAGGGTCTAATACGTAGAATATGGGTTTTAGATGACCTGCTCTGGTCAAGCTTTTCTTTCTCAAGACTCGCTAAATTGAGCTTACCCTTAGATTTAGTCATAACAGACTTGTACGGCTTTTGCTTAAGCGATTTTAAACGCTCACACTCATGCCTCGAGTGTCCATTACTCCCGTAGTAAGTAGAATAATGATTATATCTGATATAACCATATTTTCCTTTACTTGGTCAAAATGGTTCTCGTCGTGTAATTCGAGAAGACTGAGTGTTCGGATGAGATTGCACTTGTTTAATATACATGATGTTCACTTTCTCTTTGTGAAACCATTGTTTGTCCTGATCTGGTCTCTTCTCTAGAACATTCACTTTGCTTTGTAAGTATAAGTTTTCAGCTCTGCAAGGGTGACGTTCCTTTCCTAGCTGGATATTATCATGTAGCTTGCTAGATAGAGAAGGGCCTGAATTGGATGAGTCATAATTGTTGAAACCTAGCTAGATTATCGAGCTTAGTTAGAATTTCATCAATCATGTTTGTGATTGTTGAGTTAGTGCTTTGGACAGAAGCTAAACCCTTTCCTTTACAAAGTTCGCAGAATTTGGTAAGAGGGACATGCTTTACAGACAATTGTTATTTAACTGGGCAGTTTGTTCACTTAGATCATCAAGTTCCTCTTCCTGAGATTTCGTTTTAGCACCAAGAACTTCATGATCCAAGACCAATTCATTAAGAGCTCAATAAGGTTTTTCTTTGGGAGGAGTTCAAAATTTAGAGAGATTACCTTGATGTCTTCTTCTGTTCCGAAGTCTTCGGCGTCTATTAGGCAAGTATCTTTCCCTACTTGATAGTTTGTCTCATCGTCCGAATATCCCCATAAGACCTTTTTAGATGGTGGTTTAGCCTCTGTTCAATCCATGGTCATATTCCCATTACATAGGAAATTGAAGCACACCGATTTTGAGCTAGAGCTTAGGTCCGAATCTAGATATGGAACACCATTGGCTATAATGCAAAGTTTTTCCAGTTGTTCTTCGTTTTTTAATTTGCCTTGTTCCTTGAATAATTCTTGAATAATCTCATAACAATGGCAATTTCCTTGTTCTATAGATTCAAACAAGAGAGTGAGAGATATATAAAATCAATGCAAACGATCAATCTTTGCTGTGATACCAATTGTAGGTTTTATCAAATAATAATAATTAGATTGGGTATCTCTTAATTAAAGAGTAGCTTGATTGATTCACTTTAGTGTTTGAAAGGCATGGAAGATAAAAACACGGTTAAGCTAGTCTAATCTCCAAGTTAAACATAACAAGCTACTAAGCTACTGTGTTAGAGTTGCGGAATGGGAGATTAGCTACAATATTTGAACTTAGAAATGTTAGTATATAAGTTGGGCTCAATGCAAGGATTTTTTCCCAATGTGAGAACCCTAAGCTTCTATTATGCTCGGGATAAAACTCACCACTATGATTATACTAATAAGGAGATATTACACACTAAGTAACACTCTCTCTTAATATAATATGGTGTTTAGCAAAATATAAGCAATCTCTGAAATCTAAGGTGATTTAGGACACTCGCTTACTTCAGAACAGACTCAGCACATAATAGCTTTACTCTATCTCTCAACTCTCTCTGATTCGCTCTTGCTATCTCCTCTCAACAAGTAAAATTCCTAAGCTCTCTAGCTTTCTCAGCTTTCTCTATAATGCTCTCTAGCTCTCTTAGCTCTTCAGGTCATAAAATCGTGTAAGCTCGTGTGCCTAACATCACCTAATGCGCATATATATATTATTCCTAACTTATCCTCCATGTCTAGTGAAACTATATCCTATGGCAATAAAGAAGTCTACCTCAGAAATCCGTGTGATCAATCCTCCTCTGGAAAGCATTAAAGGCTTCATACGTTTTGTGCTTCTTCCCTTGAGTAATAACTTTCTCAATGTTGGCAATCCTCTCTACACCCTTAGCACGTCCTTGATTTGTCCAGCTTGGCTATGCCCGTACATCACTATCCATAGGTAGAAATCCTCCTCTTTCCCCTATCCTTAGCTTCTTGGCCTTACCTTCACTAGACCTAAATCCTCTATGTGAAGTTGCAGGATTAATCTATAGACTCTTGCTTTTGCACTTGATTGCTTGTATATTTTCTCTGAGTTTGAAGCGCGATCCACTAGCTTTACAGCGACTCTCTTTGCTTAAAGATCGTCCTTCTGTCTTCTAATTCTTCTATTCACTTCTTTATTCTTCAATTCATCACTTATTCAGCCTTGGCGAAATTCAATTTCCCCAGTAGGCTCCAAGCTAGTCTCATCATGGACTAAGCTAGCCCACTTGTGTCAAAGCTACTATCCTAACTCCTCGAGCTATTCATAGAAAGCTTATCAAAAACAATGGACATCAAATACTTATGTTTATCATCATCAAAACAAGCGGAATGGTTGAGCTAGAAAGTTACACACTCTAGCTCACACCAATAAAGTTTGTTAATAACATAGTCAAGCTCGTTGATAATAGTTGGGTCAGTGTCTCCCTTAAACCCCCTACCCTTACAATTTTAATAAGATTTAGTGATTAGGGTTAGATTATCACGCAAATTCATAGATAGATCTATAGCTTCAAATTATATGTCTTTATTCTCAGTGCTATACTCATCATTCTGAAGCAGTAATAATTTATTGTCCTCTATTATCCCTTTAAGCATGAGAATTAGATCTTCTTTACTTAGAGGAAAAAATTTGAGAGTCGATACCTCCACAGTTTCGTCATCTTCAGATTCTTCGTTAGCAACAAGATACTTTCCTAACCTCATTCATCGATGTTCAGCTCATCATCGAAGTCACCTCACACGGTGAAGAATGCCTTATTGGGGTCGATGGAGCTTGAAACCACCTTCTTATTTGTGCACGTCTTGTCCAAATGTCCCTTCTTCTAGAAATTATAGAAATTTAGTCCTTGAGGTCTCACTTATAGGGGGCATCCTTCTTAAAGGAAGCTTTGTTCTTCAAGAACCTTTTGACCATTTTGGTCATCATGTCCACCACCAAATCATCATCTTGATCGCTTGAGTCCTCACTCTCCATTTGTTGAAGAACCTATGTGTAACATCTCTAGCTTAGTCGCTTCCTCACCATTGGCTGAACCTAGCACTGAAGTCATCAAGGTTGCAGACCATGCAGCACAACCATCTCTTCATTGTAATTAAAGGCAGAGAGGTTTTATCAAGGGTAATAGAACCCCTGACCTTTAGCATATCCTTCCAAACTTGGAGAGATATGCAAATAGTTGATCTACAACTCAAGTATTGTCTCTCCAAGTAAGGAGGGTATGATAAAGGTTAGGGGTTCTATTCACCCTGACAACAACCTCCATACCTTTATTTAAAATTTTGTAACATCTCCAGCCTAGATGCTACCTTATCCTGAGTCGGACCTAGATCTGAAGGCATTAGGGCTGCAACCCTTGTAGCCCAACCCATCTCCTCCTTGATATTAAAGGCAAGGAAGTTCTTGTCATGGGAAACCAAACCCCTAACCTTTAGCATATCCTCCTTACTTGGAGAGATATGTCAGCAGTTGATCTTCTGTAAAGGCCACCAACCTAGGAAATGCTATTCCCCTATCAACGCGGAAACTTCCCATGAGGTCACACATCCTAGAATTTCTCTCGCCATATAATGCTTAACTTTTCAGTTCTTATCCTCACTTGAAACATGAAAAGGGAAGTGTTCTTGTTGATATAAGTAGCAATCTAATTCTTATATGAATTACAAACATAGGGTGTTAAAATCACCCCCACTTAAACCCTTGAAGACCTCGTTAAGTCCAAAGACCACCCACCGGATCGAGCTACCCCCACAGGGCAAAGTGCACTTGAACCATATAGTCGACTCAGATATCATTTGTAAGGCCCACAACCTTAGAAATTCTATCCCCATGTCAACACAGAAACTTACTTGGATGCAGAATTGATCCATCCCTAGCATGCTTAATTTCCTAGTTCTTATCGTCAATTGAATCATGAAAAGAGAAAATCTCTTGTTGACATGAGCAATAATCTAATCCTTATATAGATTACAAACACGGGGTGTTACACTTTGTAAGCTTGAAGGCAATTCTTTTGACATCTCAAGGAGACTGGTCCTGCTCTTTATCTTGAAGCTCTTTTATATGGAACTTCCTATCTAGTACAGATACTGGTAGCTTATACGTTTCCTTCAACATGAGCATTATCCCCTTGGTGGTGTCGAACTTGTTGTTCATCCCATGTAAACATGCAAGAGATAGTTCCCACTCTCCTATAGATACTATCTGAGCTCATCTTATCAGCCAAGATTTGGAATCTTGAATGAAAATCAGAGATGGATCCGGTGTCGCTCATCTTGAAGGAGTGGAACTTACACTGCAGCTCAATTATTTAATTTTTCTTCATTTCCTCACTACCTCTATGCATCGTGATAATGGCTTCAGATATTTTCTTGGCATCAGGGATGCTCACTACCTTATTAATATCATTTCTTGAGAGAGTGTTGAGAAAATATTAATGTGCTTTGGCGTTTTTCTCCAAGAGGGTGTACTCATGGACACCTTGAGTCTTTTTAGTTTAAGCTTGCTCAGCTAAACACTCCTCTTGTTTTGATGATGATAAACACAACATTTGATGTTTCTTGTGTGTGATGATCTTTACATGTATAGATTTAATAGCTAAAGAGTAGCTTTCACACAAGCGACCAAGCTAGAGACTAGCTTTGTGCCTTGTGAAGACAGCGAGTCTCGCTAAGGAAGTTGCGACCAAAATAGAACAAATGAATCAACCCTGACTGTTGAAGGCGAAGGACTAGCGCAGTGCTTGGAGAGTCGCTGGGAGCTAGTGAATCCTTTGCTTCAACACAAGTGAAGTGAAGAACGTCCCAGGTGGAAATCCTGCACCAGAGTATAGAGTATTCGGGCCAAGCGAGGATAGTAAAGAATCTTAGTAGGAGGATGCGTGATTCCTTCCTATGGAGACTGAGGGACACGGATTGCCAAGATGGACAAATAAGAAGCGCGACGAATGGTGTGGAGCGAATTGCTAGCGTGGACAAAGTTTGTTACAAGGGTTGATGCTCAAGAAAAGAAGAAATGCGTGTAGAATTGTGGTGAAGCTACTTGGTGGAGTGGTCACACGGTTTGCCAACGTGGCGATATTCTTTGTTGAAATATTAGGTCTTCCTTACTTGGGGAATAAGTTTGGAATTCTGTAAATAGGTGTGATAGGAGAATTGTTAGCACACGAACTTGAGAACCTCATTGGGAGAGAAACAGTCTAGCTCGCTTAGGAGAAGCAACCCAGGGAAAAACACAAAAGGATTCAAAAACCTGGAAGTTAGTATAGTTGAGTGTTTAGGAGAAATACAACAGAACTAGAAAGCTAGGAGGTGAGTACGATTGAGTGTTTAGGGTGAGAAGCTAGTGATCCCTGAGGGAGCGAGTGTGTCAATTCACCTTGAGAGCAACAATAGGAGGAAACCTTCTATAGAGTTGAAGAGAGATTGTATTGAGTGGAGAGTTGTAAGTAATTGTAAATCTATGTCTGATATAATCAATATATTGGTGAGTTTCATCACGGGTTTGAGTTAAGCCAAGGGCTCTCACCTTAACAAATATATGTGCATTTTAAGCTGAACTTTGTATCTAACAATTCAAACTTCGTATTGTGGCAAAACCCTTTGTTTCTGCAACTATAACATACTCGCTTTGTAGAGAGTTGTGTTTACTAAAGGCAATTAGAATCGCTTTAATGTGTTTTCACATTCCGCATCTTTAAAACACTAAAGCTAGTCTATTGAGATACTCTTTTATAAGAGCTAGTCGATTTAAGCTAGTTTATCCTATTTAGCGAGCAATTCATTCCTATATTAACTCCCTGAATTTGATCATTGTACACTAGCTTTGTAGCTACTTGTACTTCAGATATAAGGGTAAGTGTGACATTATTTTCACTATATTTTATCACACTTAAAGCTAGTCTTGTACGCATCCTATATAAACCCACAAGTCTTGGCAATTGTTTCTTTAGGTACTACTTCATCTCTCTTATCAATGATTCTCTAACATTGATATTCAAGTTGCTAGATATAATTTCTCATCATTGAGATCCACTAGTTTAATTTTCCTGGAAAGAGGACATGCACTTGTTGAGAGAGATGACCAAGGTAAAGTTGTTGGCATGTTTTTCATTCATCGCTACTAAAAAGCTGGTAAAAAGATGAATCGGGGTTAACGTCCCGCTCTTATATAACAATTTTAGGAAAGAACTCTTTATAGGCTTGTGGGTTTAACACTTGTGTGAAATACAATACACAAGTAGATATAAAGCTAGTGTGTAAGGATTGAATCCAGCGAGTCTAATACAAAAACGGATGGTTGCATGATAAGATAGATTATCTTGGATTGGCCAACACTTATAAAAGAGTAGCTCGATCAACCAGCTTTAGTGTTTTAAAGATGCGGTAGTTGAAAACACTTTAAAGCTAGTCTAATATCTAAATTATACCCAACAAGATATTAAGCGAGTGTGTTAGAATTGCGGAAAGGGATACTAGCCACAGTAGTTGAACTTAGAATTGTTAGATACTAAGTTCGGCTCAATATGCACAGATTTTTCTTGAGGTGAGAACCCTAGGCTTCTACCAAGCCCAAGATAAAACTCACCACTAATTAGATTATATTAATTAAGAGAAATTACAACACAAGTAACTCTCTCACTTAATACAATCTGCATTAAGCTCAATACAAGTGATCCTTTCTTCTATCAAGGTGTGTTGACGGACTCTCTAACCTCACGTGACCTTGTCTAAGAGTATCTTTCCTCTAGCTACGACTCTTACCAATTCGCTTCTTGATATCTCCTCTTGGCAAGTGACGTTTACCCTAAACACTTAGTTGTTCTCACTTTCTGTATAAAGATTTCTAGACCTCTTATGTTTCTCCATGGATTTCTCTCTTAGCTCATCTCTAGAGTTCGTGCACTAACAATCACCTATTGCACCTATTTATAGAATCCATAAGCTTTTCCTCCGATTAAAGAAACAATTATAACTGAATGCAATGAAGAATGACATGTTGGAAATCCTTGTGATCGTTTCATCCCTGAAACACCACATGATTCCACATGCTTTGTTCTTCTCCTGAGAAACAACTTTGTCCATGTTGGCAATCCTCTCCACACCACTTGCGTGCCTCTAATTCGTCCATCTTGGCGATCCCCGTTCATCACTATCCATAGGTAGAAACACATTCTCCTATCCTTAGCTTCTCGACCTTCCCTTCATTGTGTCTGATCCTCTACACGCTAGTGTAGGATTCCACCGTAGGATACTCTTCTTGTTCTTGATCACTTGTACAATTCACTATGAGTTTGAAGCTTGATCCATTAGCTCGCAGCGACTCTCTTCGCTCAGCTAGTCCTTCGGTCATCACAACTCATCACCTGGTATTTTATTTTCTTTATTCTTTATTCTTCAACACTGTCTTAGCGAGACTCGCTTTCCCCGCTAGGCTCAAAGCTAGTCTCTAGCTTGTCCTCTTGTGTCAAAGCTACTCTCTTAACTCCTCGAGCTATTCGTGGAAAGCTTATCACACACAATAGACATCAAATGATATGTTTCTCATCATCAAAATAAACGAAACATTTAAGCTACTCAAGCTTAAACTAACAATTTCCCCCTTCTTGATGATGACAAACACTTAAACAGTGTAAGCACATAATTTTCGAAACGTACTCAGTTAGATATGAAGTGAAGCTTAATCGAATACTTTCAAATCGAACAAATTAGCTCAATATCTTGCTAAAAACACTTAGCAAGTCTACCTTTGTTCCCCGTTAGACCAAGCTGGTCTAAATTCTTCCCAATTAGTTGAATAAGGTATGTACCTTTTTACTTTCCCCTTTTGACATCATCAAATATGCCAAATAATTCATGCAAAGGGAACTTATAGTGGTAAAGAGAAACAAGCTAACTCAGTAATCATGCAAAACAAGTCATTCAACAAAAAATAGAAAGGTGCAAACATGTAGAACAACTCAAGTTTATAGAAGCAAGTAAAGCATACTGTTATAGAAAAATAAACCTTACATCTTTGTAGCTTGGGAGTTCCTAAGTGATTACTAGTTATGCAATTAATATGCAAAAACAACACAAAGAAGCGCAAATAAAACACAAGTAGTGACACCCTAAGCATCACACTGTCGAGCAAGAGAAACTAAGTTCTGAATAAGAGTTGTGTGTTGCTCCTGATGCTCGGTCATCAACTGAATTTGTGTTGAAATTTTGACGAGTCGCTTCTCAACGGTTGCAGAAAGACTATGGATAGATGACACCACTAGAGAGTGTGACTTGCTGGCAGCGACTGTAGGAACTGCCTTGGACTAGGTCTGAGAAGAACTAGCTGCTAGCGGAAGTGAATTTGGAGGTATGGACACGAGCTCGATTACCTTATCCATCATAAGCACATCAATAAAGTTGGTCTCGGATATTGGCTTGTAAAGACCTTCATCTTTTAACATGCGAGCGATAATGTGAGGGAAAGGTAAGGGGATACCGTTATGAAAACACCTGACAACCATGTGGGAGAACATGAGCTGGGTGGTATTGATTATCTCTCCATTCAAACACTGAGCCATAATGCAGCAATCTGAGATGGTCACAAGGTCGAGATTGGTGTTTTGAGGCATGATATTCTTGATAATTAAGTGATGGAGGAGTAGCTTCGACGCTGAGTGGTGGTCAGTATTTATCGCTGTGGGCACATTCTTTCCAAACACTGCCTCTTTGATTGTTGTAGAGCCGAAAGGATAATTCTTTTTATACAAGCGACCAAATCCCACAAAAGATTCGTCAGGACCAGGCTCTAAACCTATAGCCTTTGCCAAGTCTTTCACCTTGAAACTCTCTTCAACATTTATCATCCATCCGAAGTTAATTGTAGATGGTTTACCAGAAGAAGAGGAGGATTTGGAAAAGCAAGAGTAAAATTGTTTAACAAGATCAGGATCCGCTTTACTAACCTATGTCTCGAGCTTATCTTAGTTTGGCATCTTGATCATGTAGCAAAACTTGTCAGAACCAGATGCATCCTCTATAGCTTTTAGAATTTTCGGAGGCACAATCAGGAGAGCGAGTATGTCTCGGTTGGTGATGCCAACGGGAAAAGGAGGGAAATCTACATGAACTGCCTTGGGGTCTTTCTTAGCCTTCTTCTTTTCTTAAGGCTTTACCTCTTTCTTTACCTGGTTAGGAGGGGTGGACTCAGCACTTTCCTCTTTGGACAACAACTCTTATTCCTCAATCTTGATTAGCTTGCATTTTCCAGCTGCTTTAGACGCACTGTTAGCATCTTCGAATAAGTTGGGTTGTGTTGGTGCAAATTCCTCTTCATACTCATCTTGGAATGAAGTAGAAAGAGAGATAGGATTTGAGGAAGAAGTTATTAACATTTGTTTACTCTTATTAGGCTTTGCTAGAGTAGTAAAAACTTCCGTTTCAACATTCGCCACGTCTGTCATTACCTTGGCAAAAGCCACTGGAACTGCAACGAGTACTATCTCCTTACCTATCGAAGTAGTTTGGCCCTGAGCTAGATCAGGTATCTCAGTATTAGGATTTGCTGGAGAGTCTGGAGAAGGAGGTGATCTAGATCCAGACAATGGTACCTTCGGCGAAGACGGCGATTCTGTAGATGGCCGAGCAGTCAAGTTGCGTCGCTTAACAATCTCCTATATATCCTCTATTCTGTTGCGATAAATCTCTTTAAGGATCTCTTCTTTGGAGAGAAGGGAAAGGGGAGACTTGTCGGCCATTTTTAGTGTATGAAGCTTGAGGTTTTGGGGAATTTAGGTTTTTTTAGGAGCTAGTAATGCGAGAGCGAGTGTAGCGAGGGAGAGCGAAGGTGTAGCATATGGTGATAATTTTGAGCATAGAGGGGAGGGAGATAATGAACAAGGTAAAGATGATCATGAATGCATACCAGTGTTTATATAGTGGAGAACTTCCTTCCTCTGTGAGAATTCAACACCAAAACAATCGTTGTAAAATTGCAACGGCTAACTGTCAACGACTAGATGTGCAACGGCTCTATTTCAGAGGCAATAATATCTTAAGAAGTTCAACGGGTACACGCAGACACGCTTTTCTGAGCAATACTTTAGCAAGTGACACATGGCCTGCAAAATACCGTTGTAACGGCTATAAGAGATTCGGTGGAAGCTACTTAGATTTGCTATGAAGTCTAAGTGTGGCTTTTTTGAATCCATTTATGCCACTGATCCACGTAGCATTTATGAATCTATATTTAATAGATCACTGGGCAACTTGTCTAAACTTCAATTTTGGAGTCGGAATAGGTTAGCTTCCTCATTAAGCAACCTTCATCGTTGAGCAAACCCAAAAGCGATTGTGAGTACTTCTGGAGCGACTCTTGCACAAGTGCTTGATAATTCATAGGAGAAGCAAGTGTATATATGCACCCAATGTATCATTTAAGTACATAAAAGATTAAAGGGAAATACACATTTCATAAGTAGGGACATAACACACACACACACTCAGCATATGATGAATATGCAATGTATGTGCATAAGAGGGATATTGGCTTTTACACAAAAATGAATACTTCCTATTGTGGAGTTTATCAACGGAATAAGGAAGTGTTACATTAATGTTAGGAAAGGGACACCATAGGAATGGATCATTTCATAGGCTTGTAATAAGGCAACAAGACCATCACCATTCTCTATTTGTGGCACATAAGGAGAGCATGCAGTTTGCTAAGACTATAAACAATAGATTTCATACAATATACTAACTTATCTAGATTGGTTTGTGAAAAGATAAGCATTAAAGTCAAGCAAGCAAGGAACAAAATCCAACTAGAGTTCTTAGAGTAGAATTAAGAAGCATAATTCATAGCCAAGGTATAGGAAAAACTCACTATGCATCTCTTGTTTTAGCTAACATAGTAAGAAAGAAGACAGGCAAAAGCTTAAGGCGTTTAAAGATTTCCATGCAAAGTGCCTTAGAGAGATAGATTGCACTTTTTCTCTTCGGGAAGTATTAGTTATAGTTCAATGAGTTGAATAACAGAATCACTTGAAGTCTTCAGAGACGCACTTGAATTATCTGAGTCTTGCTTTGAAGTAATGAATGTCTCTTAATCACTAAGAGAGACTCGCTATGAACAAAGCTAATACTATACCATATGATGTACACCTCTTGTAAGATATGAATGAAAGAGATGTGTATTAATCATTGAAGCTCGCTTGATTTCTTCAATTCAGTCCTGAAGCAGATAGAGAACTCCTCCTTGTTTGTGAAATGAGAGTAACTTAAGATATGATGATGTGCCTTCTACTCTGCATTCCAACCTGCAAAATAAGATCAAGCTTTGGATACCCAACAAAGCTTTGACTCCGTAAGGTGGTTAGCACTAGCGACTCTAGAACTGGAAGGTAGAACGTTCATCTTCGCAGCTTTAGGAACTCGCTCATAATAGATGTTATCATTAAGATCTAGAACTTGGTGAGATTTACCTTCGGAAGGTAACACTAGTTGTGCTTTATCTTATTCATGCTTGGCTTTTGAGGGCCTAGTACGTACATGCTGAGTCTTAGATGACTCGCTCTGGTCAAGCTTGTCTTTCGCAAAACTCGCTTGATTGAGCTGACCCTTGGATCTAGTCTTAATAAACTTGTAGGGCCTTTGTTTAAGTGCTTTTAAATGCTCACACTCATGCTTCGAGTGACCATTGTTCCTGTAGAAAGTGCATTAATGATTATATTGAATATAACCATATTTTCCTTTGCCAGGGTGAAAAGGTTCTCGGCGTGTAGGAGGTTGAGTGTCTAGAGGAAATTGCGCTTGTTTGATATACATGTTATGCACTTTCTCCTTGTGAAACCATTGTTTGTCCTGAGCTGACCTCTTTTTTAGAACATTTACTTTGCTTTGTAAGTATGAGTTTTTGGTTTTGCAAGAGTGAAGTTCCTTGTGTAGCTTAATGATTTTATCATGTAGCTCTCTATATAGAGAATGGCCTGAGTCGGACAAATCATGATTATTGAAATCTAACCCTGGTCTAGCTTTCACGAAAACTATTTGATTAACAGTTTTAGCTTCCACAGACACAACAAGATCATCTAGCTTGGTTAAAACTTCATTAATCATGTTCGTAATAATTGAAATAGTGCTTTGGAGAGAAGCTAAACCATTGCCATTACAAAGCTCGCTGAATTTGGTAAGAAGGTCTGGCTTTGTAGACAATTGTTTATTTAACTCAACTACTTGTTCTCTTACATCATAAAGTTCTTCTTGCTGAGTTCTATCTTTAGCACAAACAACTTCATGATCAAAGACCAACTTACTTAAGAGCTCAACATGAGTTTTCTTATGAAGGAGCTCAAAGTCTAGAGAGTCTACCTTAATGTCTTCTCATCTTCGGAATCTTCGGCGGCTATTAGACAAGTATCTTTCGTTACTTGGCAATTTTTTCATCGTCTGAATCTCTCCATAAAAGCTTCTTGGATAGAGACTTTGCCTTCATGCACTACTTGATAGTGTGATCATGACATAAGAAATTGAAGCACGCAAAGTTGGAGTTAGAGCTTGATCTTGAATCTAGATGTAGAACACCATTGGTTATGTTACAAAATGTTGTCGGTTGTTCTTCAGTTTTGAAATTTCCTTGTTCCTTGAATATTTTTCTGAGTAACGTTATAACAAGAGCAATTTACCTGTTCTCCATGATTCGAGAGAGAGAGAGAGAAAGAGAGAGATAAGAATCATTGCATACGAGCAAACTGAGCTCTGATACCAATTATGGGGTTTACACTTATGTATAATTCAATACACAAGTAGCTAGAAAGCAAGTGTGTAAGAATCCTATCCAGTGAGTCTAATATAGAAATGAATCGATGCTAGATAGGATAGAGTAGATTGGATAGGCTAACACTTATAAAAGAGTAGCTTGATCAACCAACTTTAGCGTTTAAAGATGCGGAAGTTGAAAACACTTGAAAATTAGTCTAATTTCCAAAGTAAATACAGCAAGCTATTAAGCGAGTGTGTTAGAATTGCGGAAAGGGAGATTAGCCACAATAATTGAAATTAGAATTTTTAGATAATAACTTCGTCTCAATATGCAAAGATTTTTCCCATGGTGAGAATCCTAGGTTTCTGCAAAGCCTGGGATAAAACTCATTACCAATTAGATTATATTAAATAAGAGAATTTACAACACTCATAACTATCTCACTCAATAGAATATGTGTTCATCTCAATACAAGTGATCCTTTCTTCTATCAAGGTGTGTTGACAATCACTCTAACCTTACACGAGCTTGTCTAAGAGTGGATTTCCACTAGCTACGAATCTTCCCAATTTGCTTCTTGCTATCTCATCTCAACAAGTGAGGTTTACCCTAAATATTCAGTTGTACTCACTTTCTCTCTAAGTTTTCTAGACCTATTGTGTTTCTCTCTGGGTTGCTCTCTCGGCTCAGCTCTAGAGTTCGTGCACTAACAGTCACCTATTGCACCTATTTATAGAATTCC
>NW_027369080.1:0-45210 GCF_046119375.1 Phyllobates terribilis
AAATCAATGAATATTGTAAATGCACAAACAGTAATATCTCCACATTGCAAGGTGCAATTCTGAAATTTTTTGCTTTTTCCTGCTAATCCTAGCATGATAAAGAAGATTCAAAGAGAGTGAGATGCCAGCTCCTTTCATTCAGTCAGTAGCTTCAAACATTTCTGGTATATGAAAAACATGTTTTTCAATGGCAAAAATCAATGAATATTGTAAATGCACAAACAGTAATATCTCCACATTGCAAGGTGCAATTCAGAAATTTTTTGCTTTTTCCTGCTAATCCTAGCATGATAAAGAAGATTCAAAGAGAATGAGATGCCAGCTCCTTTCATTCAGTCAGTAGCTTCAAACATTTCTGGTATATGAAAAACATGTTTTTCAATGGCAAAAATCAATGAATATTGTAAATGCACAAACAGTAATATCTCCACATTGCAAGGTGCAATTCTGAAATTTTTTGCTTTTTCCTGCTAATCCTAGCATGATAAAGAAGATTCAAAGAGAGTGAGATGCCAGCTCCTTTCATTCAGTCAGTAGCTTCAAACATTTCTGGACGTTTTTCAATGGCAAAAATCAATGAATATTGTAAATGCACAAACAGTAATATCTCCACATTGCAAGGTGCAATTCTGAAATTTTTTGCTTTTTCCTGCTAATCCTAGCATGATAAAGAAGATTCAAAGAGAGTGAGATGCCAGCTCCTTTCATTCAGTCAGTAGCTTCAAACATTTCTGGTATATGAAAAACATGTTTTTCAATGGCAAAAATCAATGAATATTGTAAATGCACAAACAGTAATATCTCCACATTGCAAGGTGCAATTCTGAAATTTTTTGCTTTTTCCTGCTAATCCTAGCATGATAAAGAAGATTCAAAGAGAGTGAGATGCCAGCTCCTTTCATTCAGTCAGTAGCTTCAAACATTTCTGGACGTTTTTCAATGGGAAAAATCAATGAATATTGTAAATGCACAAACAGTAATATCTCCACATTGCAAGGTGCAATTCTGAAATTTTTTGCTTTTTCCTGTTAATCCTAGCATGATAAAGAAGATTCAAAGAGAGTGAGATGCCAGCTCCTTTCATTCAGTCAGTAGCTTCAAACATTTCTGGTATATGAAAAACATGTTTTTCAATGGCAAAAATCAATGAATATTGTAAATGCACAAACAGTAATATCTCCACATTGCAAGGTGCAATTCTGAAATTTTTTGCTTTTTCCTGCTAATCCTAGCATGATAAAGAAGATTCAAAGAGAGTGAGATGCCAGCTCCTTTCATTCAGTCAGTAGCTTCAAACATTTCTGGTATATGAAAAACATGTTTTTCAATGGCAAAAATCAATGAATATTGTAAATGCACAAACAGTAATATCTCCACATTGCAAGGTGCAATTCAGAAATTTTTTGCTTTTTCCTGCTAATCCTAGCATGATAAAGAAGATTCAAAGAGAGTGAGATGCCAGCTCCTTTCATTCAGTCAGTAGCTTCAAACATTTCTGGACGTTTTTCAATGGCAAAAATCAATGAATATTGTAAATGCACAAACAGTAATATCTCCACATTGCAAGGTGCAATTCTGAAATTTTTTGCTTTTTCCTGTTAATCCTAGCATGATAAAGAAGATTCAAAGAGAGTGAGATGCCAGCTCCTTTCATTCAGTCAGTAGCTTCAAACATTTCTGGTATATGAAAAACATGTTTTTCAATGGCAAAAATCAATGAATATTGTAAATGCACAAACAGTAATATCTCCACATTGCAAGGTGCAATTCTGAAATTTTTTGCTTTTTCCTGTTAATCCTAGAATGATAAAGAAGATTCAAAGAGAGTGAGATGCCAGCTCCTTTCATTCAGTCAGTAGCTTCAAACATTTCTGGTATATGAAAAACATGTTTTTCAATGGCAAAAATCAATGAATATTGTAAATGCACAAACAGTAATATCTCCACATTGCAAGGTGCAATTCTGAAATTTTTTGCTTTTTCCTGCTAATCCTAGCATGATAAAGAAGATTCAAAGAGAGTGAGATGCCAGCTCCTTTCATTCAGTCAGTAGCTTCAAACATTTCTGGACGTTTTTCAATGGCAAAAATCAATGAATATTGTAAATGCACAAACAGTAATATCTCCACATTGCAAGGTGCAATTCTGAAATTTTTTGCTTTTTCCTGTTAATCCTAGCATGATAAAGAAGATTCAAAGAGAGTGAGATGCCAGCTCCTTTCATTCAGTCAGTAGCTTCAAACATTTCTGGTATATGAAAAACATGTTTTTCAATGGCAAAAATCAATGAATATTGTAAATGCACAAACAGTAATATCTCCACATTGCAAGGTGCAATTCTGAAATTTTTTGCTTTTTCCTGCTAATCCTAGCATGATAAAGAAGATTCAAAGAGAGTGAGATGCCAGCTCCTTTCATTCAGTCAGTAGCTTCAAACATTTCTGGTATATGAAAAACATGTTTTTCAATGGCAAAAATCAATGAATATTGTAAATGCACAAACAGTAATATCTCCACATTGCAAGGCGCAATTCTGAAATTTTTTGCTTTTTCCTGCTAATCCTAGCATGATAAAGAAGATTCAAAGAGAGTGAGATGCCAGCTCCTTTCATTCAGTCAGTAGCTTCAAACATTTCTGGTATATGAAAAACATGTTTTTCAATGGCAAAAATCAATGAATATTGTAAATGCACAAACAGTAATATCTCCACATTGCAAGGTGCAATTCTGAAATTTTTAGCTTTTTCCTGTTAATCCTAGCATGATAAAGAAGATTCAAAGAGAGCGAGATGCCAGCTCCTTTCATTCAGTCAGTAGCTTCAAACATTTCTGGACGTTTTTCAATGGCAAAAATCAATGAATATTGTAAATGCACAAACAGTAATATCTCCACATTGCAAGGTGCAATTCTGAAATTTTTTGCTTTTTCCTGTTAATCCTAGCATGATAAAGAAGATTCAAAGAGAGTGAGATGCCAGCTCCTTTCATTCAGTCAGTAGCTTCAAACATTTCTGGTATATGAAAAACGTTTTTCAATGGCAAAAATCAATGAATATTGTAAATGCACAAACAGTAATATCTCCACATTGCAAGGTGCAATTCTGAAATTTTTTGCTTTTTCCTGCTAATCCTAGCATGATAAAGAAGATTCAAAGAGAGTGAGATGCCAGCTCCTTTCATTCAGTCAGTAGCTTCAAACATTTCTGGACGTTTTTCAATGGCAAAAATCAATGAATATTGTAAATGCACAAACAGTAATATCTCCACATTGCAAGGTGCAATTCTGAAATTTTTTGCTTTTTCCTGCTAATCCTAGCATGATAAAGAAGATTCAAAGAGAGTGAGATGCCAGCTCCTTTCATTCAGTCAGTAGCTTCAAACATTTCTGGTATATGAAAAACATGTTTTTCAATGGCAAAAATCAATGAATATTGTAAATGCACAAACAGTAATATCTCCACATTGCAAGGTGCAATTCTGAAATTTTTTGCTTTTTCCTGCTAATCCTAGCATGATAAAGAAGATTCAAAGAGAGTGAGATGCCAGCTCCTTTCATTCAGTCAGTAGCTTCAAACATTTCTGGACGTTTTTCAATGGCAAAAATCAATGAATATTGTAAATGCACAAACAGTAATATCTCCACATTGCAAGGTGCAATTCTGAAATTTTTTGCTTTTTCCTGTTAATCCTAGCATGATAAAGAAGATTCAAAGAGAGTGAGATGCCAGCTCCTTTCATTCAGTCAGTAGCTTCAAACATTTCTGGTATATGAAAAACATGTTTTTCAATGGCAAAAATCAATGAATATTGTAAATGCACAAACAGTAATATCTCCACATTGCAAGGTGCAATTCTGAAATTTTTTGCTTTTTCCTGTTAATCCTAGAATGATAAAGAAGATTCAAAGAGAGTGAGATGCCAGCTCCTTTCATTCAGTCAGTAGCTTCAAACATTTCTGGTATATAAAAAACATGTTTTTCAATGGCAAAAATCAATGAATATTGTAAATGCACAAACAGTAATATCTCCACATTGCAAGGTGCAATTCTGAAATTTTTTGCTTTTTCCTGCTAATCCTAGCATGATAAAGAAGATTCAAAGAGAGTGAGATGCCAGCTCCTTTCATTCAGTCAGTAGCTTCAAACATTTCTGGACGTTTTTCAATGGCAAAAATCAATGAATATTGTAAATGCACAAACAGTAATATCTCCACATTGCAAGGTGCAATTCTGAAATTTTTTGCTTTTTCCTGTTAATCCTAGCATGATAAAGAAGATTCAAAGAGAGTGAGATGCCAGCTCCTTTCATTCAGTCAGTAGCTTCAAACATTTCTGGTATATGAAAAACATGTTTTTCAATGGCAAAAATCAATGAATATTGTAAATGCACAAACAGTAATATCTCCACATTGCAAGGTGCAATTCTGAAATTTTTTGCTTTTTCCTGCTAATCCTAGCATGATAAAGAAGATTCAAAGAGAGTGAGATGCCAGCTCCTTTCATTCAGTCAGTAGCTTCAAACATTTCTGGTATATGAAAAACATGTTTTTCAATGGCAAAAATCAATGAATATTGTAAATGCACAAACAGTAATATCTCCACATTGCAAGGCGCAATTCTGAAATTTTTTGCTTTTTCCTGCTAATCCTAGCATGATAAAGAAGATTCAAAGAGAGTGAGATGCCAGCTCCTTTCATTCAGTCAGTAGCTTCAAACATTTCTGGTATATGAAAAACATGTTTTTCAATGGCAAAAATCAATGAATATTGTAAATGCACAAACAGTAATATCTCCACATTGCAAGGTGCAATTCTGAAATTTTTAGCTTTTTCCTGTTAATCCTAGCATGATAAAGAAGATTCAAAGAGAGCGAGATGCCAACTCCTTTCATTCAGTCAGTAGCTTCAAACATTTCTGGACGTTTTTCAATGGCAAAAATCAATGAATATTGTAAATGCACAAACAGTAATATCTCCACATTGCAAGGTGCAATTCTGAAATTTTTTGCTTTTTCCTGTTAATCCTAGCATGATAAAGAAGATTCAAAGAGAGTGAGATGCCAGCTCCTTTCATTCAGTCAGTAGCTTCAAACATTTCTGGTATATGAAAAACGTTTTTCAATGGCAAAAATCAATGAATATTGTAAATGCACAAACAGTAATATCTCCACATTGCAAGGTGCAATTCTGAAATTTTTTGCTTTTTCCTGCTAATCCTAGCATGATAAAGAAGATTCAAAGAGAGTGAGATGCCAGCTCCTTTCATTCAGTCAGTAGCTTCAAACATTTCTGGACGTTTTTCAATGGCAAAAATCAATGAATATTGTAAATGCACAAACAGTAATATCTCCACATTGCAAGGTGCAATTCTGAAATTTTTTGCTTTTTCCTGCTAATCCTAGCATGATAAAGAAGATTCAAAGAGAGTGAGATGCCAGCTCCTTTCATTCAGTCAGTAGCTTCAAACATTTCTGGTATATGAAAAACATGTTTTTCAATGGCAAAAATCAATGAATATTGTAAATGCACAAACAGTAATATCTCCACATTGCAAGGTGCAATTCTGAAATTTTTTGCTTTTTCCTGCTAATCCTAGCATGATAAAGAAGATTCAAAGAGAGTGAGATGCCAGCTCCTTTCATTCAGTCAGTAGCTTCAAACATTTCTGGACGTTTTTCAATGGCAAAAATCAATGAATATTGTAAATGCACAAACAGTAATATCTCCACATTGCAAGGTGCAATTCTGAAATTTTTTGCTTTTTCCTGCTAATCCTAGCATGATAAAGAAGATTCAAAGAGAGTGAGATGCCAGCTCCTTTCATTCAGTCAGTAGCTTCAAACATTTCTGGTATATGAAAAACATGTTTTTCAATGGCAAAAATCAATGAATATTGTAAATGCACAAACAGTAATATCTCCACATTGCAAGGTGCAATTCTGAAATTTTTTGCTTTTTCCTGCTAATCCTAGCATGATAAAGAAGATTCAGAGAGTGAGATGCCAGCTCCTTTCATTCAGTCAGTAGCTTCAAACATTTCTGGTATATGAAATACATGTTTTTCAATGGCAAAAATCAATGAATATTGTAAATGCACAAACAGTAATATCTCCACATTGCAAGGTGCAATTCTGAAATTTTTTGCTTTTTCCTGCTAATCCTAGCATGATAAAGAAGATTCAAAGAGAGTGAGATGCCAGCTCCTTTCATTCAGTCAGTAGCTTCAACCATTTCTGGTATATGAAAAACGTTTTTCAATGGCAAAAATCAATGAATATTGTAAATGCACAAACAGTAATATCTCCACATTGCAAGGTGCAATTCTGAAATTTTTAGCTTTTTCCTGTTAATCCTAGCATGATAAAGAAGATTCAAAGAGAGTGAGATGCCAGCTCCTTTCATTCAGTCAGTAGCTTCAAACATTTCTGGACGTTTTTCAATGGCAAAAATCAATGAATATTGTAAATGCACAAACAGTAATATCTCCACATTGCAAGGTGCAATTCTGAAATTTTTTGCTTTTTCCTGTTAATCCTAGCATGATAAAGAAGATTCAAAGAGAGTGAGATGCCAGCTCCTTTCATTCAGTCAGTAGCTTCAAACATTTCTGGTATATGAAAAACGTTTTTCAATGGCAAAAATCAATGAATATTGTAAATGCACAAACAGTAATATCTCCACATTGCAAGGTGCAATTCTGAAATTTTTTGCTTTTTCCTGCTAATCCTAGCATGATAAAGAAGATTCAAAGAGAGTGAGATGCCAGCTCCTTTCATTCAGTCAGTAGCTTCAAACATTTCTGGACGTTTTTCAATGGCAAAAATCAATGAATATTGTAAATGCACAAACAGTAATATCTCCACATTGCAAGGTGCAATTCTGAAATTTTTTGCTTTTTCCTGCTAATCCTAGCATGATAAAGAAGATTCAAAGAGAGTGAGATGCCAGCTCCTTTCATTCAGTCAGTAGCTTCAAACATTTCTGGTATATGAAAAACATGTTTTTCAATTGCAAAAATCAATGAATATTGTAAATGCACAAACAGTAATATCTCCACATTGCAAGGTGCAATTCTGAAATTTTTTGCTTTTTCCTGCTAATCCTAGCATGATAAAGAAGATTCAAAGAGAGTGAGATGCCAGCTCCTTTCATTCAGTCAGTAGCTTCAAACATTTCTGGACGTTTTTCAATGGCAAAAATCAATGAATATTGTAAATGCACAAACAGTAATATCTCCACATTGCAAGGTGCAATTCTGAAATTTTTTGCTTTTTCCTGCTAATCCTAGCATGATAAAGAAGATTCAAAGAGAGTGAGATGCCAGCTCCTTTCATTCAGTCAGTAGCTTCAAACATTTCTGGTATATGAAAAACATGTTTTTCAATGGCAAAAATCAATGAATATTGTAAATGCACAAACAGTAATATCTCCACATTGCAAGGTGCAATTCTGAAATTTTTTGCTTTTTCCTGCTAATCCTAGCATGATAAAGAAGATTCAAAGAGAGTGAGATGCCAGCTCCTTTCATTCAGTCAGTAGCTTCAAACATTTCTGGTATATGAAATACATGTTTTTCAATGGCAAAAATCAATGAATATTGTAAATGCACAAACAGTAATATCTCCACATTGCAAGGTGCAATTCTGAAATTTTTTGCTTTTTCCTGCTAATCCTAGCATGATAAAGAAGATTCAAAGAGAGTGAGATGCCAGCTCCTTTCATTCAGTCAGTAGCTTCAAACATTTCTGGTATATGAAAAACATGTTTTTCAATGGCAAAAATCAATGAATATTGTAAATGCACAAACAGTAATATCTCCACATTGCAAGGTGCAATTCTGAAATTTTTAGCTTTTTCCTGTTAATCCTAGCATGATAAAGAAGATTCAAAGAGAGTGAGATGCCAGCTCCTTTCATTCAGTCAGTAGCTTCAAACATTTCTGGACGTTTTTCAATGGCAAAAATCAATGAATATTGTAAATGCACAAACAGTAATATCTCCACATTGCAAGGTGCAATTCTGAAATTTTTTGCTTTTTCCTGTTAATCCTAGCATGATAAAGAAGATTCAAAGAGAGTGAGATGCCAGCTCCTTTCATTGAGTCAGTAGCTTCAAACATTTCTGGTATATGAAAAACGTTTTTCAATGGCAAAAATCAATGAATATTGTAAATGCACAAACAGTAATATCTCCACATTGCAAGGTGCAATTCTGAAATTTTTTGCTTTTTCCTGCTAATCCTAGCATGATAAAGAAGATTCAAAGAGAGTGAGATGCCAGCTCCTTTCATTCAGTCAGTAGCTTCAAACATTTCTGGACGTTTTTCAATGGCAAAAATCAATGAATATTGTAAATGCACAAACAGTAATATCTCCACATTGCAAGGTGCAATTCTGAAATTTTTTGCTTTTTCCTGCTAATCCTAGCATGATAAAGAAGATTCAAAGAGAGTGAGATGCCAGCTCCTTTCATTCAGTCAGTAGCTTCAAACATTTCTGGTATATGAAAAACATGTTTTTCAATGGCAAAAATCAATGAATATTGTAAATGCACAAACAGTAATATCTCCACATTGCAAGGTGCAATTCTGAAATTTTTTGCTTTTTCCTGCTAATCCTAGCATGATAAAGAAGATTCAAAGAGAGTGAGATGCCAGCTCCTTTCATTCAGTCAGTAGCTTCAAACATTTCTGGACGTTTTTCAATGGCAAAAATCAATGAATATTGTAAATGCACAAACAGTAATATCTCCACATTGCAAGGTGCAATTCTGAAATTTTTTGCTTTTTCCTGCTAATCCTAGCATGATAAAGAAGATTCAAAGAGAGTGAGATGCCAGCTCCTTTCATTCAGTCAGTAGCTTCAAACATTTCTGGTATATGAAAAACATGTTTTTCAATGGCAAAAATCAATGAATATTGTAAATGCACAAACAGTAATATCTCCACATTGCAAGGTGCAATTCTGAAATTTTTTGCTTTTTCCTGCTAATCCTAGCATGATAAAGAAGATTCAAAGAGAGTGAGATGCCAGCTCCTTTCATTCAGTCAGTAGCTTCAAACATTTCTGGACGTTTTTCAATGGCAAAAATCAATGAATATTGTAAATGCACAAACAGTAATATCTCCACATTGCAAGGTGCAATTCTGAAATTTTTTGCTTTTTCCTGTTAATCCTAGCATGATAAAGAAGATTCAAAGAGAGTGAGATGCCAGCTCCTTTCATTCAGTCAGTAGCTTCAAACATTTCTGGTATATGAAAAACATGTTTTTCAATGGCAAAAATCAATGAATATTGTAAATGCACAAACAGTAATATCTCCACATTGCAAGGTGCAATTCTGAAATTTTTTGCTTTTTCCTGCTAATCCTAGCATGATAAAGAAGATTCAAAGAGAGTGAGATGCCAGCTCCTTTCATTCAGTCAGTAGCTTCAAACATTTCTGGTATATGAAAAACATGTTTTTCAATGGCAAAAATCAATGAATATTGTAAATGCACAAACAGTAATATCTCCACATTGCAAGGTGCAATTCAGAAATTTTTTGCTTTTTCCTGCTAATCCTAGCATGATAAAGAAGATTCAAAGAGAGTGAGATGCCAGCTCCTTTCATTCAGTCAGTAGCTTCAAACATTTCTGGACGTTTTTCAATGGCAAAAATCAATGAATATTGTAAATGCACAAACAGTAATATCTCCACATTGCAAGGTGCAATTCTGAAATTTTTTGCTTTTTCCTGTTAATCCTAGCATGATAAAGAAGATTCAAAGAGAGTGAGATGCCAGCTCCTTTCATTCAGTCAGTAGCTTCAAACATTTCTGGTATATGAAAAACATGTTTTTCAATGGCAAAAATCAATGAATATTGTAAATGCACAAACAGTAATATCTCCACATTGCAAGGTGCAATTCTGAAATTTTTTGCTTTTTCCTGTTAATCCTAGCATGATAAAGAAGATTCAAAGAGAGTGAGATGCCAGCTCCTTTCATTCAGTCAGTAGCTTCAAACATTTCTGGTATATGAAAAACATGTTTTTCAATGGCAAAAATCAATGAATATTGTAAATGCACAAACAGTAATATCTCCACATTGCAAGGTGCAATTCTGAAATTTTTTGCTTTTTCCTGCTAATCCTAGCATGATAAAGAAGATTCAAAGAGAGTGAGATGCCAGCTCCTTTCATTCAGTCAGTAGCTTCAAACATTTCTGGTATATGAAAAACATGTTTTTCAATGGCAAAAATCAATGAATATTGTAAATGCACAAACAGTAATATCTCCACATTGCAAGGTGCAATTCTGAAATTTTTTGCTTTTTCCTGCTAATCCTAGCATGATAAAGAAGATTCAAAGAGAGTGAGATGCCAGCTCCTTTCATTCAGTCAGTAGCTTCAAACATTTCTGGTATATGAAAAACATGTTTTTCAATGGCAAAAATCAATGAATATTGTAAATGCACAAACAGTAATATCTCCACATTGCAAGGTGCAATTCTGAAATTTTTTGCTTTTTCCTGCTAATCCTAGCATGATAAAGATTCAAAGAGAGTGAGATGCCAGCTCCTTTCATTCAGTCAGTAGCTTCAAACATTTCTGGACGTTTTTCAATGGCAAAAATCAATGAATATTGTAAATGCACAAACAGTAATATCTCCACATTGCAAGGTGCAATTCTGAAATTTTTTGCTTTTTCCTGCTAATCCTAGCATGATAAAGAAGATTCAAAGAGAGTGAGATGCCAGCTCCTTTCATTCAGTCAGTAGCTTCAAACATTTCTGGTATATGAAAAACATGTTTTTAAATGGCAAAAATCAATGAATATTGTAAATGCACAAACAGTAATATCTCCACATTGCAAGGTGCAATTCTGAAATTTTTTGCTTTTTCCTGCTAATCCTAGCATGATAAAGAAGATTCAAAGAGAGTGAGATGCCAGCTCCTTTCATTCAGTCAGTAGCTTCAAACATTTCTGGACGTTTTTCAATGGCAAAAATCAATGAATATTGTAAATGCACAAACAGTAATATCTCCACATTGCAAGGTGCAATTCTGAAATTTTTTGCTTTTTCCTGCTAATCCTAGCATGATAAAGAAGATTCAAAGAGAGTGAGATGCCAGCTCCTTTCATTCAGTCAGTAGCTTCAAACATTTCTGGTATATGAAAAACATGTTTTTCAATGGCAAAAATCAATGAATATTGTAAATGCACAAACAGTAATATCTCCACATTGCAAGGTGCAATTCTGAAATTTTTTGCTTTTTCCTGCTAATCCTAGCATGATAAAGAAGATTCAAAGAGAGTGAGATGCCAGCTCCTTTCATTCAGTCAGTAGCTTCAAACATTTCTGGTATATGAAAAACATGTTTTTCAATGGCAAAAATCAATGAATATTGTAAATGCACAAACAGTAATATCTCCACATTGCAAGGTGCAATTCTGAAATTTTTAGCTTTTTCCTGTTAATCCTAGCATGATAAAGATTCAAAGAGAGTGAGATGCCAGCCCCTTTCATTCAGTCAGTAGCTTCAAACATTTCTGGACGTTTTTCAATGGCAAAAATCAATGAATATTGTAAATGCACAAACAGTAATATCTCCACATTGCAAGGTGCAATTCTGAAATTTTTTGCTTTTTCCTGCTAATCCTAGCATGATAAAGAAGATTCAAAGAGAGTGAGATGCCAGCTCCTTTCATTCAGTCAGTAGCTTCAAACATTTCTGGTATATGAAAAACATGTTTTTCAATGGCAAAAATCAATGAATATTGTAAATGCACAAACAGTAATATCTCCACATTGCAAGGTGCAATTCTGAAATTTTTTGCTTTTTCCTGCTAATCCTAGCATGATAAAGAAGATTCAAAGAGAGTGAGATGCCAGCTCCTTTCATTCAGTCAGTAGCTTCAAACATTTCTGGACGTTTTTCAATGGCAAAAATCAATGAATATTGTAAATGCACAAACAGTAATATCTCCACATTGCAAGGTGCAATTCTGAAATTTTTTGCTTTTTCCTGCTAATCCTAGCATGATAAAGAAGATTCAAAGAGAGTGAGATGCCAGCTCCTTTCAGTCAGTAGCTTCAAACATTTCTGGTATATGAAAAACATGTTTTTCAATGGCAAAAATCAATGAATATTGTAAATGCACAAACAGTAATATCTCCACATTGCAAGGTGCAATTCTGAAATTTTTTGCTTTTTCCTGCTAATCCTAGCATGATAAAGAAGATTCAAAGAGAGTGAGATGCCAGCTCCTTTCATTCAGTCAGTAGCTTCAAACATTTCTGGACGTTTTTCAATGGCAAAAATCAATGAAAATTGTAAATGCACAAACAGTAATATCTCCACATTGCAAGGTGCAATTCTGAAATTTTTTGCTTTTTCCTGTTAATCCTAGCATGATAAAGAAGATTCAAAGAGAGTGAGATGCCAGCTCCTTTCATTCAGTCAGTAGCTTCAAACATTTCTGGTATATGAAAAACATGTTTTTCAATGGCAAAAATCAATGAATATTGTAAATGCACAAACAGTAATATCTCCACATTGCAAGGTGCAATTCTGAAATTTTTTGCTTTTTCCTGCTAATCCTAGCATGATAAAGAAGATTCAAAGAGAGTGAGATGCCAGCTCCTTTCGTTCAGTCAGTAGCTTCAAACATTTCTGGTATATGAAAAACATGTTTTTCAATGGCAAAAATCAATGAATATTGTAAATGCACAAACAGTAATATCTCCACATTGCAAGGTGCAATTCTGAAATTTTTTGCTTTTTCCTGTTAATCCTAGCATGATAAAGAAGATTCAAAGAGAGTGAGATGCCAGCTCCTTTCATTCAGTCAGTAGCTTCAAACATTTCTGGTATATGAAAAACATGTTTTTCAATGGCAAAAATCAATGAATATTGTAAATGCACAGACAGTAATATCTCCACATTGCAAGGTGCAATTCTGAAATTTTTTGCTTTTTCCTGTTAATCCTAGCATGATAAAGAAGATTCAAAGAGAGTGAGATGCCAGCTCCTTTCATTCAGTCAGTAGCTTCAAACATTTCTGGTATATGAAAAACATGTTTTTCAATGGCAAAAATCAATGAATATTGTAAATGCACAAACAGTAATATCTCCACATTGCAAGGTGCAATTCTGAAATTTTTTGCTTTTTCCTGCTAATCCTAGCATGATAAAGAAGATTCAAAGAGAGTGAGATGCCAGCTCCTTTCGTTCAGTCAGTAGCTTCAAACATTTCTGGTATATGAAAAACATGTTTTTCAATGGCAAAAATCAATGAATATTGTAAATGCACAAACAGTAATATCTCCACATTGCAAGGTGCAATTCTGAAATTTTTTGCTTTTTCCTGTTAATCCTAGCATGATAAAGAAGATTCAAAGAGAGTGAGATGCCAGCTCCTATCATTCAGTCAGTAGCTTCAAACATTTCTGGTATATGAAAAACATGTTTTTCAATGGCAAAAATCAATGAATATTGTAAATGCACAAACAGTAATATCTCCACATTGCAAGGTGCAATTCTGAAATTTTTTGCTTTTTCCTGCTAATCCTAGCATGATAAAGAAGATTCAAAGAGAGTGAGATGCCAGCTCCTTTCGTTCAGTCAGTAGCTTCAAACATTTCTGGTATATGAAAAACATGTTTTTCAATGGCAAAAATCAATGAATATTGTAAATGCACAAACAGTAATATCTCCACATTGCAAGGTGCAATTCTGAAATTTTTTGCTTTTTCCTGTTAATCCTAGCATGATAAAGAAGATTCAAAGAGAGTGAGATGCCAGCTCCTTTCATTCAGTCAGTAGCTTCAAACATTTCTGGTATATGAAAAACATGTTTTTCAATGGCAAAAATCAATGAATATTGTAAATGCACAAACAGTAATATCTCCACATTGCAAGGTGCAATTCTGAAATTTTTTGCTTTTTCCTGCTAATCCTAGCATGATAAAGAAGATTCAAAGAGAGTGAGATGCCAGCTCCTTTCGTTCAGTCAGTAGCTTCAAACATTTCTGGTATATGAAAAACATGTTTTTCAATGGCAAAAATCAATGAATATTGTAAATGCACAAACAGTAATATCTCCACATTGCAAGGTGCAATTCTGAAATTTTTTGCTTTTTCCTGTTAATCCTAGCATGATAAAGAAGATTCAAAGAGTGAGATGCCAGCTCCTTTCATTCAGTCAGTAGCTTCAAACATTTCTGGTATATGAAAAACATGTTTTTCAATGGCAAAAATCAATGAATATTGTAAATGCACAAA
This sequence comes from Phyllobates terribilis, assembly GCF_046119375.1. Taxonomy (NCBI): domain Eukaryota; kingdom Metazoa; phylum Chordata; class Amphibia; order Anura; family Dendrobatidae; genus Phyllobates; species Phyllobates terribilis. The sequence goes on from NW_027369080.1 coordinate 14,267, forward strand.
CAGTAATATCTCCACATTGCAAGGTGCAATTCTGAAATTTTTTGCTTTTTCCTGTTAATCCTAGCATGATAAAGAAGATTCAAAGAGAGTGAGATGCCAGCTCCTTTCATTCAGTCAGTAGCTTCAAACATTTCTGGTATATGAAAAACATGTTTTTCAATGGCAAAAATCAATGAATATTGTAAATGCACAAACAGTAATATCTCCACATTGCAAGGTGCAATTCTGAAATTTTTTGCTTTTTCCTGCTAATCCTAGCATGATAAAGAAGATTCAAAGAGAGTGAGATGCCAGCTCCTTTCGTTCAGTCAGTAGCTTCAAACATTTCTGGTATATGAAAAACATGTTTTTCAATGGCAAAAATCAATGAATATTGTAAATGCACAAACAGTAATATCTCCACATTGCAAGGTGCAATTCTGAAATTTTTTGCTTTTTCCTGTTAATCCTAGCATGATAAAGAAGATTCAAAGAGAGTGAGATGCCAGCTCCTTTCATTCAGTCAGTAGCTTCAAACATTTCTGGTATATGAAAAACATGTTTTTCAATGGCAAAAATCAATGAATATTGTAAATGCACAAACAGTAATATCTCCACATTGCAAGGTGCAATTCTGAAATTTTTTGCTTTTTCCTGTTAATCCTAGCATGATAAAGAAGATTCAAAGAGAGTGAGATGCCAGCTCCTTTCATTCAGTCAGTAGCTTCAAACATTTCTGGTATATGAAAAACATGTTTTTCAATGGCAAAAATCAATGAATATTGTAAATGCACAAACAGTAATATCTCCACATTGCAAGGTGCAATTCTGAAATTTTTTGCTTTTTCCTGCTAATCCTAGCATGATAAAGAAGATTCAAAGAGAGTGAGATGCCAGCTCCTTTCATTCAGTCAGTAGCTTCAAACATTTCTGGACGTTTTTCAATGGCAAAAATCAATGAATATTGTAAATGCACAAACAGTAATATCTCCACATTGCAAGGTGCAATTCTGAAATTTTTTGCTTTTTCCTGTTAATCCTAGCATGATAAAGAAGATTCAAAGAGAGTGAGATGCCAGCTCCTTTCATTCAGTCAGTAGCTTCAAACATTTCTGGTATATGAAAAACATGTTTTTCAATGGCAAAAATCAATGAATATTGTAAATGCACAAACAGTAATATCTCCACATTGCAAGGTGCAATTCTGAAATTTTTTGCTTTTTCCTGCTAATCCTAGCATGATAAAGAAGATTCAAAGAGAGTGAGATGCCAGCTCCTTTCATTCAGTCAGTAGCTTCAAACATTTCTGGTATATGAAAAACATGTTTTTCAATGGCAAAAATCAATGAATATTGTAAATGCACAAACAGTAATATCTCCACATTGCAAGGTGCAATTCTGAAATTTTTTGCTTTTTCCTGTTAATCCTAGCATGATAAAGAAGATTCAAAGAGAGTGAGATGCCAGCTCCTTTCATTCAGTCAGTAGCTTCAAACATTTCTGGTATATGAAAAACATGTTTTTCAATGGCAAAAATCAATGAATATTGTAAATGCACAAACAGTAATATCTCCACATTGCAAGGTGCAATTCTGAATTTTTTTGCTTTTTCCTGCTAATCCTAGCATGATAAAGAAGATTCAAAGAGAGTGAGATGCCAGCTCCTTTCATTCAGTCAGTAGCTTCAAACATTTCTGGTATATGAAAAACATGTTTTTCAATGGCAAAAATCAATGAATATTGTAAATGCATAAACAGTAATATCTCCACATTGCAAGGTGCAATTCAGAAATTTTTTGCTTTTTCCTGCTAATCCTAGCATGATAAAGAAGATTCAAAGAGAGTGAGATGCCAGCTCCTTTCATTCAGTCAGTAGCTTCAAACATTTCTGGACGTTTTTCAATGGCAAAAATCAATGAATATTGTAAATGCACAAACAGTAATATCTCCACATTGCAAGGTGCAATTCTGAAATTTTTTGCTTTTTCCTGTTAATCCTAGCATGATAAAGAAGATTCAAAGAGAGTGAGATGCCAGCTCCTTTCATTCAGTCAGTAGCTTCAAACATTTCTGGTATATGAAAAACATGTTTTTCAATGGCAAAAATCAATGAATATTGTAAATGCACAAACAGTAATATCTCCACATTGCAAGGTGCAATTCTGAAATTTTTTGCTTTTTCCTGTTAATCCTAGCATGATAAAGAAGATTCAAAGAGAGTGAGATGCCAGCTCCTTTCATTCAGTCAGTAGCTTCAAACATTTCTGGTATATGAAAAACATGTTTTTCAATGGCAAAAATCAATGAATATTGTAAATGCACAAACAGTAATATCTCCACATTGCAAGGTGCAATTCTGAAATTTTTTGCTTTTTCCTGCTAATCCTAGCATGATAAAGAAGATTCAAAGAGAGTGAGATGCCAGCTCCTTTCATTCAGTCAGTAGCTTCAAACATTTCTGGTATATGAAAAACATGTTTTTCAATGGCAAAAATCAATGAATATTGTAAATGCACAAACAGTAATATCTCCACATTGCAAGGTGCAATTCTGAAATTTTTTGCTTTTTCCTGCTAATCCTAGCATGATAAAGAAGATTCAAAGAGAGTGAGATGCCAGCTCCTTTCATTCAGTCAGTAGCTTCAAACATTTCTGGTATATGAAAAACATGTTTTTCAATGGCAAAAATCAATGAATATTGTAAATGCACAAACAGTAATATCTCCACATTGCAAGGTGCAATTCTGAAATTTTTAGCTTTTTCCTGTTAATCCTAGCATGATAAAGATTCAAAGAGAGTGAGATGCCAGCTCCTTTCATTCAGTCAGTAGCTTCAAACATTTCTGGACGTTTTTCAATGGCAAAAATCAATGAATATTGTAAATGCACAAACAGTAATATCTCCACATTGCAAGGTGCAATTCTGAAATTTTTTGCTTTTTCCTGTTAATCCTAGCATGATAAAGAAGATTCAAAGAGAGTGAGATGCCAGCTCCTTTCATTCAGTCAGTAGCTTCAAACATTTCTGGTATATGAAAAACGTTTTTCAATGGCAAAAATCAATGAATATTGTAAATGCACAAACAGTAATATCTCCACATTGCAAGGTGCAATTCTGAAATTTTTTGCTTTTTCCTGCTAATCCTAGCATGATAAAGAAGATTCAAAGAGAGTGAGATGCCAGCTCCTTTCATTCAGTCAGTAGCTTCAAACATTTCTGGACGTTTTTCAATGGCAAAAATCAATGAATATTGTAAATGCACAAACAGTAATATCTCCACATTGCAAGGTGCAATTCTGAAATTTTTTGCTTTTTCCTGCTAATCCTAGCATGATAAAGAAGATTCAAAGAGAGTGAGATGCCAGCTCCTTTCATTCAGTCAGTAGCTTCAAACATTTCTGGTATATGAAAAACATGTTTTTCAATGGCAAAAATCAATGAATATTGTAAATGCACAAACAGTAATATCTCCACATTGCAAGGTGCAATTCTGAAATTTTTTGCTTTTTCCTGCTAATCCTAGCATGATAAAGAAGATTCAAAGAGAGTGAGATGCCAGCTCCTTTCATGCAGTCAGTAGCTTCAAACATTTCTGGACGTTTTTCAATGGCAAAAATCAATGAATATTGTAAATGCACAAACAGTAATATCTCCACATTGCAAGGTGCAATTCTGAAATTTTTTGCTTTTTCCTGCTAATCCTAGCATGATAAAGAAGATTCAAAGAGAGTGAGATGCCAGCTCCTTTCATTCAGTCAGTAGCTTCAAACATTTCTGGACGTTTTTCAATGGCAAAAATCAATGAATATTGTAAATGCACAAACAGTAATATCTCCACATTGCAAGGTGCAATTCTGAAATTTTTTGCTTTTTCCTGTTAATCCTAGCATGATAAAGAAGATTCAAAGAGAGTGAGATGCCAGCTCCTTTCATTCAGTCAGTAGCTTCAAACATTTCTGGTATATGAAAAACATGTTTTTCAATGGCAAAAATCAATGAATATTGTAAATGCACAAACAGTAATATCTCCACATTGCAAGGTGCAATTCTGAAATTTTTTGCTTTTTCCTGCTAATCCTAGCATGATAAAGAAGATTCAAAGAGAGTGAGATGCCAGCTCCTTTCGTTCAGTCAGTAGCTTCAAACATTTCTGGTATATGAAAAACATGTTTTTCAATGGCAAAAATCAATGAATATTGTAAATGCACAAACAGTAATATCTCCACATTGCAAGGTGCAATTCTGAAATTTTTTGCTTTTTCCTGTTAATCCTAGCATGATAAAGAAGATTCAAAGAGAGTGAGATGCCAGCTCCTTTCATTCAGTCAGTAGCTTCAAACATTTCTGGTATATGAAAAACATGTTTTTCAATGGCAAAAATCAATGAATATTGTAAATGCACAAACAGTAATATCTCCACATTGCAAGGTGCAATTCTGACATTTTTTGCTTTTTCCTGTTAATCCTAGCATGATAAAGAAGATTCAAAGAGAGTGAGATGCCAGCTCCTTTCATTCAGTCAGTAGCTTCAAACATTTCTGGTATATGAAAAACATGTTTTTCAATGGCAAAAATCAATGAATATTGTAAATGCACAAACAGTAATATCTCCACATTGCAAGGTGCAATTCTGAATTTTTTTGCTTTTTCCTGCTAATCCTAGCATGATAAAGAAGATTCATAGAGAGTGAGATGCCAGCTCCTTTCATTCAGTCAGTAGCTTCAAACATTTCTGGACGTTTTTCAATGGCAAAAATCAATGAATATTGTAAATGCACAAACAGTAATATCTCCACATTGCAAGGTGCAATTCTGAAATTTTTTGCTTTTTCCTGTTAATCCTAGCATGATAAAGAAGATTCAAAGAGAGTGAGATGCCAGCTCCTTTCATTCAGTCAGTAGCTTCAAACATTTCTGGTATATGAAAAACATGTTTTTCAATGGCAAAAATCAATGAATATTGTAAATGCACAAACAGTAATATCTCCACATTGCAAGGTGCAATTCTGAAATTTTTTGCTTTTTCCTGCTAATCCTAGCATGATAAAGAAGATTCAAAGAGCGTGAGATGCCAGCTCCTTTCATTCAGTCAGTAGCTTCAAACATTTCTGGTATATGAAAAACATGTTTTTCAATGGCAAAAATCAATGAATATTGTAAATGCACAAACAGTAATATCTCCACATTGCAAGGTGCAATTCTGAAATTTTTTGCTTTTTCCTGCTAATCCTAGCATGATAAAGAAGATTCAAAGAGAGTGAGATGCCAGCTCCTTTCATTCAGTCAGTAGCTTCAAACATTTCTGGTATATGAAAAACATGTTTTTCAATGGCAAAAATCAATGAATATTGTAAATGCACAAACAGTAATATCTCCACATTGCAAGGTGCAATTCTGAAATTTTTAGCTTTTTCCTGTTAATCCTAGCATGATAAAGAAGATTCAAAGAGAGTGAGATGCCAGCTCCTTTCATTCAGTCAGTAGCTTCAAACATTTCTGGACGTTTTTCAATGGCAAAAATCAATGAATATTGTAAATGCACAAACAGTAATATCTCCACATTGCAAGGTGCAATTCTGAAATTTTTTACTTTTTCCTGTTAATCCTAGCATGATAAAGAAGATTCAAAGAGAGTGAGATGCCAGCTCCTTTCATTCAGTCAGTAGCTTCAAACATTTCTGGTATATGAAAAACATGTTTTTCAATGGCAAAAATCAATGAATATTGTAAATGCACAAACAGTAATATCTCCACATTGCAAGGTGCAATTCTGAAATTTTTTGCTTTTTCCTGCTAATCCTAGCATGATAAAGAAGATTCAAAGAGAGTGAGATGCCAGCTCCTTTCATTCAGTCAGTAGCTTCAAACATTTCTGGTATATGAAAAACATGTTTTTCAATGGCAAAAATCAATGAATATTGTAAATGCACAAACAGTAATATCTCCACATTGCAAGGTGCAATTCTGAAATTTTTTGCTTTTTCCTGCTAATCCTAGCATGATAAAGAAGATTCAAAGAGAGTGAGATGCCAGCTCCTTTCATTCAGTCAGTAGCTTCAAACATTTCTGGTATATGAAAAACATGTTTTTCAATGGCAAAAATCAATGAATATTGTAAATGCACAAACAGTAATATCTCCACATTGCAAGGTGCAATTCTGAAATTTTTTGCTTTTTCCTGCTAATCCTAGCATGATAAAGAAGATTCAAAGAGAGTGAGATGCCAGCTCCTTTCATTCAGTCAGTAGCTTCAAACATTTCTGGTATATGAAAAACATGTTTTTCAATGGCAAAAATCAATGAATATTGTAAATGCACAAACAGTAATATCTCCACATTGCAAGGTGCAATTCTGAAATTTTTAGCTTTTTCCTGTTAATCCTAGCATGATAAAGAAGATTCAAAGAGAGTGAGATGCCAGCTCCTTTCATTCAGTCAGTACCTTCAAACATTTCTGGTATATGAAAAACGTTTTTCAATGGCAAAAATCAATGAATATTGTAAATGCACAAACAGTAATATCTCCACATTGCAAGGTGCAATTCTGAAATTTTTTGCTTTTTCCTGCTAATCCTAGCATGATAAAGAAGATTCAAAGAGAGTGAGATGCCAGCTCCTTTCATTCAGTCAGTAGCTTCAAACATTTCTGGACGTTTTTCAATGGCAAAAATCAATGAATATTGTAAATGCACAAACAGTAATATCTCCACATTGCAAGGTGCAATTCTGAAATTTTTTGCTTTTTCCTGCTAATCCTAGCATGATAAAGAAGATTCAAAGAGAGTGAGATGCCAGCTCCTTTCATTCAGTCAGTAGCTTCAAACATTTCTGGTATATGAAAAACATGTTTTTCAATGGCAAAAATCAATGAATATTGTAAATGCACAAACAGTAATATCTCCACATTGCAAGGTGCAATTCTGAAATTTTTTGCTTTTTCCTGCTAATCCTAGCATGATAAAGAAGATTCAAAGAGAGTGAGATGCCAGCTCCTTTCATTCAGTCAGTAGCTTCAAACATTTCTGGACGTTTTTCAATGGCAAAAATCAATGAATATTGTAAATGCACAAACAGTAATATCTCCACATTGCAAGGTGCAATTCTGAAATTTTTTGCTTTTTCCTGCTAATCCTAGCATGATAAAGAAGATTCAAAGAGAGTGAGATGCCAGCTCCTTTCATTCAGTCAGTAGCTTCAAACATTTCTGGTATATGAAAAACATGTTTTTCAATGGCAAAAATCAATGAATATTGTAAATGCACAAACAGTAATATCTCCACATTGCAAGGTGCAATTCTGAAATTTTTTGCTTTTTCCTGCTAATCCTAGCATGATAAAGAAGATTCAAAGAGAGTGAGATGCCAGCTCCTTTCATTCAGTCAGTAGCTTCAAACATTTCTGGTATATGAAAAACATGTTTTTCAATGGCAAAAATCAATGAATATTGTAAATGCACAAACAGTAATATCTCCACATTGCAAGGTGCAATTCTGAAATTTTTTGCTTTTTCCTGCTAATCCTAGCATGATAAAGAAGATTCAAAGAGAGTGAGATGCCAGCTCCTTTCATTCAGTCAGTAGCTTCAAACATTTCTGGTATATGAAAAACATGTTTTTCAATGGCAAAAATCAATGAATATTGTAAATGCACAAACAGTAATATCTCCACATTGCAAGGTGCAATTGTGAAATTTTTAGCTTTTTCCTGTTAATCCTAGCATGATAAAGAAGATTCAAAGAGAGTGAGATGCCAGCTCCTTTCATTCAGTCAGTAGCTTCAAACATTTCTGGACGTTTTTCAATGGCAAAAATCAATGAATATTGTAAATGCACAAACAGTAATATCTCCACATTGCAAGGTGCAATTCTGAAATTTTTTGCTTTTTCCTGTTAATCCTAGCATGATAAAGAAGATTCAAAGAGAGTGAGATGCCAGCTCCTTTCATTCAGTCAGTAGCTTCAAACATTTCTGGTATATGAAAAACATGTTTTTCAATGGCAAAAATCAATGAATATTGTAAATGCACAAACAGTAATATCTCCACATTGCAAGGTGCAATTCTGAAATTTTTTGCTTTTTCCTGTTAATCCTAGCATGATAAAGAAGATTCAAAGAGAGTGAGATGCCAGCTCCTTTCATTCAGTCAGTAGCTTCAAACATTTCTGGTATATGAAAAACATGTTTTTCAATGGCAAAAATCAATGAATATTGTAAATGCACAAACAGTAATATCTCCACATTGCAAGGTGCAATTCTGAAATTTTTTGCTTTTTCCTGCTAATCCTAGCATGATAAAGAAGATTCAAAGAGAGTGAGATGCCAGCTCCTTTCATTCAGTCAGTAGCTTCAAACATTTCTGGTATATGAAAAACATGTTTTTCAATGGCAAAAATCAATGAATATTGTAAATGCACAAACAGTAATATCTCCACATTGCAAGGTGCAATTCTGAAATTTTTTGCTTTTTCCTGCTAATCCTAGCATGATAAAGAAGATTCAAAGAGAGTGAGATGCCAGCTCCTTTCATTCAGTCAGTAGCTTCAAACATTTCTGGACGTTTTTCAATGGCAAAAATCAATGAATATTGTAAATGCACAAACAGTAATATCTCCACATTGCAAGGTGCAATTCTGAAATTTTTTGCTTTTTCCTGCTAATCCTAGCATGATAAAGAAGATTCAAAGAGAGTGAGATGCCAGCTCCTTTCATTCAGTCAGTAGCTTCAAACATTTCTGGTATATGAAAAACATGTTTTTCAATGGCAAAAATCAATGAATATTGTAAATGCACAAACAGTAATATCTCCACATTGCAAGGTGCAATTCTGAAATTTTTTGCTTTTTCCTGCTAATCCTAGCATGATAAAGAAGATTCAAAGAGAGTGAGATGCCAGCTCCTTTCATTCAGTCAGTAGCTTCAAACATTTCTGGTATATGAAAAACATGTTTTTCAATGGCAAAAATCAATGAATATTGTAAATGCACAAACAGTAATATCTCCACATTGCAAGGTGCAATTCTGAAATTTTTTGCTTTTTCCTGTTAATCCTAGCATGATAAAGAAGATTCAAAGAGAGTGAGATGCCAGCTCCTTTCATTCAGTCAGTAGCTTCAAACATTTCTGGTATATGAAAAACATGTTTTTCAATGGCAAAAATCAATGAATATTGTAAATGCACAAACAGTAATATCTCCACATTGCAAGGTGCAATTCTGAATTTTTTTGCTTTTTCCTGCTAATCCTAGCATGATAAAGAAGATTCAAAGAGAGTGAGATGCCAGCTCCTTTCATTCAGTCAGTAGCTTCAAACATTTCTGGTATATGAAAAACATGTTTTTCAATGGCAAAAATCAATGAATATTGTAAATGCACAAACAGTAATATCTCCACATTGCAAGGTGCAATTCAGAAATTTTTTGCTTTTTCCTGCTAATCCTAGCATGATAAAGAAGATTCAAAGAGAGTGAGATGCCAGCTCCTTTCATTCAGTCAGTAGCTTCAAACATTTCTGGACGTTTTTCAATGGCAAAAATCAATGAATATTGTAAATGCACAAACAGTAATATCTCCACATTGCAAGGTGCAATTCTGAAATTTTTTGCTTTTTCCTGTTAATCCTAGCATGATAAAGAAGATTCAAAGAGAGTGAGATGCCAGCTCCTTTCATTCAGTCAGTAGCTTCAAACATTTCTGGTATATGAAAAACATGTTTTTCAATGGCAAAAATCAATGAATATTGTAAATGCACAAACAGTAATATCTCCACATTGCAAGGTGCAATTCTGAAATTTTTTGCTTTTTCCTGTTAATCCTAGCATGATAAAGAAGATTCAAAGAGAGTGAGATGCCAGCTCCTTTCATTCAGTCAGTAGCTTCAAACATTTCTGGTATATGAAAAACATGTTTTTCAATGGCAAAAATCAATGAATATTGTAAATGCACAAACAGTAATATCTCCACATTGCAAGGTGCAATTCTGAAATTTTTTGCTTTTTCCTGCTAATCCTAGCATGATAAAGAAGATTCAAAGAGAGTGAGATGCCAGCTCCTTTCATTCAGTCAGTAGCTTCAAACATTTCTGGTATATGAAAAACATGTTTTTCAATGGCAAAAATCAATGAATATTGTAAATGCACAAACAGTAATATCTCCACATTGCAAGGTGCAATTCTGAAATTTTTTGCTTTTTCCTGCTAATCCTAGCATGATAAAGAAGATTCAAAGAGAGTGAGATGCCAGCTCCTTTCATTCAGTCAGTAGCTTCAAACATTTCTGGTATATGAAAAACATGTTTTTCAATGGCAAAAATCAATGAATATTGTAAATGCACAAACAGTAATATCTCCACATTGCAAGGTGCAATTCTGAAATTTTTAGCTTTTTCCTGTTAATCCTAGCATGATAAAGATTCAAAGAGAGTGAGATGCCAGCTCCTTTCATTCAGTCAGTAGCTTCAAACATTTCTGGACGTTTTTCAATGGCAAAAATCAATGAATATTGTAAATGCACAAACAGTAATATCTCCACATTGCAAGGTGCAATTCTGAAATTTTTTGCTTTTTCCTGTTAATCCTAGCATGATAAAGAAGATTCAAAGAGAGTGAGATGCCAGCTCCTTTCATTCAGTCAGTAGCTTCAAACATTTCTGGTATATGAAAAACGTTTTTCAATGGCAAAAATCAATGAATATTGTAAATGCACAAACAGTAATATCTCCACATTGCAAGGTGCAATTCTGAAATTTTTTGCTTTTTCCTGCTAATCCTAGCATGATAAAGAAGATTCAAAGAGAGTGAGATGCCAGCTCCTTTCATTCAGTCAGTAGCTTCAAACATTTCTGGACGTTTTTCAATGGCAAAAATCAATGAATATTGTAAATGCACAAACAGTAATATCTCCACATTGCAAGGTGCAATTCTGAAATTTTTTGCTTTTTCCTGCTAATCCTAGCATGATAAAGAAGATTCAAAGAGAGTGAGATGCCAGCTCCTTTCATTCAGTCAGTAGCTTCAAACATTTCTGGTATATGAAAAACATGTTTTTCAATGGCAAAAATCAATGAATATTGTAAATGCACAAACAGTAATATCTCCACATTGCAAGGTGCAATTCTGAAATTTTTTGCTTTTTCCTGCTAATCCTAGCATGATAAAGAAGATTCAAAGAGAGTGAGATGCCAGCTCCTTTCATTCAGTCAGTAGCTTCAAACATTTCTGGACGTTTTTCAATGGCAAAAATCAATGAATATTGTAAATGCACAAACAGTAATATCTCCACATTGCAAGGTGCAATTCTGAAATTTTTTGCTTTTTCCTGCTAATCCTAGCATGATAAAGAACATTCAAAGAGAGTGAGATGCCAGCTCCTTTCATTCAGTCAGTAGCTTCAAACATTTCTGGACGTTTTTCAATGGCAAAAATCAATGAATATTGTAAATGCACAAACAGTAATATCTCCACATTGCAAGGTGCAATTCTGAAATTTTTTGCTTTTTCCTGTTAATCCTAGCATGATAAAGAAGATTCAAAGAGAGTGAGATGCCAGCTCCTTTCATTCAGTCAGTAGCTTCAAACATTTCTGGTATATGAAAAACATGTTTTTCAATGGCAAAAATCAATGAATATTGTAAATGCACAAACAGTAATATCTCCACATTGCAAGGTGCAATTCTGAAATTTTTTGCTTTTTCCTGCTAATCCTAGCATGATAAAGAAGATTCAAAGAGAGTGAGATGCCAGCTCCTTTCGTTCAGTCAGTAGCTTCAAACATTTCTGGTATATGAAAAACATGTTTTTCAATGGCAAAAATCAATGAATATTGTAAATGCACAAACAGTAATATCTCCACATTGCAAGGTGCAATTCTGAAATTTTTTGCTTTTTCCTGTTAATCCTAGCATGATAAAGAAGATTCAAAGAGAGTGAGATGCCAGCTCCTTTCATTCAGTCAGTAGCTTCAAACATTTCTGGTATATGAAAAACATGTTTTTCAATGGCAAAAATCAATGAATATTGTAAATGCACAAACAGTAATATCTCCACATTGCAAGGTGCAATTCTGACATTTTTTGCTTTTTCCTGTTAATCCTAGCATGATAAAGAAGATTCAAAGAGAGTGAGATGCCAGCTCCTTTCATTCAGTCAGTAGCTTCAAACATTTCTGGTATATGAAAAACATGTTTTTCAATGGCAAAAATCAATGAATATTCTAAATGCACAAACAGTAATATCTCCACATTGCAAGGTGCAATTCTGAATTTTTTTGCTTTTTCCTGCTAATCCTAGCATGATAAAGAAGATTCATAGAGAGTGAGATGCCAGCTCCTTTCATTCAGTCAGTAGCTTCAAACATTTCTGGACGTTTTTCAATGGCAAAAATCAATGAATATTGTAAATGCACAAACAGTAATATCTCCACATTGCAAGGTGCAATTCTGAAATTTTTTGCTTTTTCCTGCTAATCCTAGCATGATAAAGAAGATTCAAAGAGAGTGAGATGCCAGCTCCTTTCATTCAGTCAGTAGCTTCAAACATTTCTGGTATATGAAAAACATGTTTTTCAATGGCAAAAATCAATGAATATTGTAAATGCACAAACAGTAATATCTCCACATTGCAAGGTGCAATTCTGAAATTTTTTGCTTTTTCCTGCTAATCCTAGCATGATAAAGAAGATTCAAAGAGAGTGAGATGCCAGCTCCTTTCATTCAGTCAGTAGCTTCAAACATTTCTGGTATATGAAAAACATGTTTTTCAATGGCAAAAATCAATGAATATTGTAAATGCACAAACAGTAATATCTCCACATTGCAAGGTGCAATTCTGAAATTTTTAGCTTTTTCCTGTTAATCCTAGCATGATAAAGAAGATTCAAAGAGAGTGAGATGCCAGCTCCTTTCATTCAGTCAGTAGCTTCAAACATTTCTGGACGTTTTTCAATGGCAAAAATCAATGAATATTGTAAATGCACAAACAGTAATATCTCCACATTGCAAGGTGCAATTCTGAAATTTTTTACTTTTTCCTGTTAATCCTAGCATGATAAAGAAGATTCAAAGAGAGTGAGATGCCAGCTCCTTTCATTCAGTCAGTAGCTTCAAACATTTCTGGTATATGAAAAACATGTTTTTCAATGGCAAAAATCAATGAATATTGTAAATGCACAAACAGTAATATCTCCACATTGCAAGGTGCAATTCTGAAATTTTTTGCTTTTTCCTGCTAATCCTAGCATGATAAAGAAGATTCAAAGAGAGTGAGATGCCAGCTCCTTTCATTCAGTCAGTAGCTTCAAACATTTCTGGTATATGAAAAACATGTTTTTCAATGGCAAAAATCAATGAATATTGTAAATGCACAAACAGTAATATCTCCACATTGCAAGGTGCAATTCTGAAATTTTTTGCTTTTTCCTGCTAATCCTAGCATGATAAAGAAGATTCAAAGAGAGTGAGATGCCAGCTCCTTTCATTCAGTCAGTAGCTTCAAACATTTCTGGTATATGAAAAACATGTTTTTCAATGGCAAAAATCAATGAATATTGTAAATGCACAAACAGTAATATCTCCACATTGCAAGGTGCAATTCTGAAATTTTTTGCTTTTTCCTGCTAATCCTAGCATGATAAAGAAGATTCAAAGAGAGTGAGATGCCAGCTCCTTTCATTCAGTCAGTAGCTTCAAACATTTCTGGTATATGAAAAACATGTTTTTCAATGGCAAAAATCAATGAATATTGTAAATGCACAAACAGTAATATCTCCACATTGCAAGGTGCAATTCTGAAATTTTTAGCTTTTTCCTGTTAATCCTAGCATGATAAAGAAGATTCAAAGAGAGTGAGATGCCAGCTCCTTTCATTCAGTCAGTACCTTCAAACATTTCTGGTATATGAAAAACGTTTTTCAATGGCAAAAATCAATGAATATTGTAAATGCACAAACAGTAATATCTCCACATTGCAAGGTGCAATTCTGAAATTTTTTGCTTTTTCCTGCTAATCCTAGCATGATAAAGAAGATTCAAAGAGAGTGAGATGCCAGCTCCTTTCATTCAGTCAGTAGCTTCAAACATTTCTGGACGTTTTTCAATGGCAAAAATCAATGAATATTGTAAATGCACAAACAGTAATATCTCCACATTGCAAGGTGCAATTCTGAAATTTTTTGCTTTTTCCTGCTAATCCTAGCATGATAAAGAAGATTCAAAGAGAGTGAGATGCCAGCTCCTTTCATTCAGTCAGTAGCTTCAAACATTTCTGGTATATGAAAAACATGTTTTTCAATGGCAAAAATCAATGAATATTGTAAATGCACAAACAGTAATATCTCCACATTGCAAGGTGCAATTCTGAAATTTTTTGCTTTTTCCTGCTAATCCTAGCATGATAAAGAAGATTCAAAGAGAGTGAGATGCCAGCTCCTTTCATTCAGTCAGTAGCTTCAAACATTTCTGGACGTTTTTCAATGGCAAAAATCAATGAATATTGTAAATGCACAAACAGTAATATCTCCACATTGCAAGGTGCAATTCTGAAATTTTTTGCTTTTTCCTGCTAATCCTAGCATGATAAAGAAGATTCAAAGAGAGTGAGATGCCAGATCCTTTCATTCAGTCAGTAGCTTCAAACATTTCTGGTATATGAAAAACATGTTTTTCAATGGCAAAAATCAATGAATATTGTAAATGCACAAACAGTAATATCTCCACATTGCAAGGTGCAATTCTGAAATTTTTTGCTTTTTCCTGCTAATCCTAGCATGATAAAGAAGATTCAAAGAGAGTGAGATGCCAGCTCCTTTCATTCAGTCAGTAGCTTCAAACATTTCTGGTATATGAAAAACATGTTTTTCAATGGCAAAAATCAATGAATATTGTAAATGCACAAACAGTAATATCTCCACATTGCAAGGTGCAATTCTGAAATTTTTTGCTTTTTCCTGTTAATCCTAGCATGATAAAGAAGATTCAAAGAGAGTGAGATGCCAGCTCCTTTCATTCAGTCAGTAGCTTCAAACATTTCTGGACGTTTTTCAATGGCAAAAATCAATGAATATTGTAAATGCACAAACAGTAATATCTCCACATTGCAAGGTGCAATTCTGAAATTTTTTGCTTTTTCCTGTTAATCCTAGCATGATAAAGAAGATTCAAAGAGAGTGAGATGCCAGCTCCTTTCATTCAGTCAGTAGCTTCAAACATTTCTGGTATATGAAAAACATGTTTTTCAATGGCAAAAATCAATGAATATTGTAAATGCACAAACAGTAATATCTCCACATTGCAAGGTGCAATTCTGAAATTTTTTGCTTTTTCCTGCTAATCCTAGCATGATAAAGAAGATTCAAAGAGAGTGAGATGCCAGCTCCTTTCATTCAGTCAGTAGCTTCAAACATTTCTGGTATATGAAAAACATGTTTTTCAATGGCAAAAATCAATGAATATTGTAAATGCACAAACAGTAATATCTCCACATTGCAAGGTGCAATTCTGAAATTTTTTGCTTTTTCCTGCTAATCCTAGCATGATAAAGAAGATTCAAAGAGAGTGAGATGCCAGCTCCTTTCATTCAGTCAGTAGCTTCAAACATTTCTGGTATATGAAAAACATGTTTTTCAATGGCAAAAATCAATGAATATTGTAAATGCACAAACAGTAATATCTCCACATTGCAAGGTGCAATTCTGAAATTTTTTGCTTTTTCCTGCTAATCCTAGCATGATAAAGAAGATTCAAAGAGAGTGAGATGCCAGCTCCTTTCATTCAGTCAGTAGCTTCAAACATTTCTGGACGTTTTTCAATGGCAAAAATCAATGAATATTGTAAATGCACAAACAGTAATATCTCCACATTGCAAGGTGCAATTCTGAAATTTTTTGCTTTTTCCTGCTAATCCTAGCATGATAAAGAAGATTCAAAGAGAGTGAGATGCCAGCTCCTTTCATTCAGTCAGTAGCTTCAAACATTTCTGGTATATGAAAAACATGTTTTTCAATGGCAAAAATCAATGAATATTGTAAATGCACAAACAGTAATATCTCCACATTGCAAGGTGCAATTCTGAAATTTTTTGCTTTTTCCTGCTAATCCTAGCATGATAAAGAAGATTCAAAGAGAGTGAGATGCCAGCTCCTTTCATTCAGTCAGTAGCTTCAAACATTTCTGGACGTTTTTCAATGGCAAAAATCAATGAATATTGTAAATGCACAAACAGTAATATCTCCACATTGCAAGGTGCAATTCTGAAATTTTTTGCTTTTTCCTGCTAATCCTAGCATGATAAAGAAGATTCAAAGAGAGTGAGATGCCAGCTCCTTTCATTCAGTCAGTAGCTTCAAACATTTCTGGTATATGAAAAACATGTTTTTCAATGGCAAAAATCAATGAATATTGTAAATGCACAAACAGTAATATCTCCACATTGCAAGGTGCAATTCTGAAATTTTTTGCTTTTTCCTGCTAATCCTAGCATGATAAAGAAGATTCAAAGAGAGTGAGATGCCAGCTCCTTTCATTCAGTCAGTAGCTTCAAACATTTCTGGTATATGAAAAACATGTTTTTCAATGGCAAAAATCAATGAATATTGTAAATGCACAAACAGTAATATCTCCACATTGCAAGGTGCAATTCTGAAATTTTTTGCTTTTTCCTGCTAATCCTAGCATGATAAAGAAGATTCAAAGAGAGTGAGATGCCAGCTCCTTTCATTCAGTCAGTAGCTTCAAACATTTCTGGTATATGAAAAACATGTTTTTCAATGGCAAAAATCAATGAATATTGTAAATGCACAAACAGTAATATCTCCACATTGCAAGGTGCAATTCTGAAATTTTTAGCTTTCTCTGTTAATCCTAGCATGATAAAGAAGATTCAAAGAGAGTGAGATGCCAGCTCCTTTCATTCAGTCAGTAGCTTCAAACATTTCTGGACGTTTTTCAATGGCAAAAATCAATGAATATTGTAAATGCACAAACAGTAATATCTCCACATTGCAAGGTGCAATTCTGAAATTTTTTGCTTTTTCCTGTTAATCCTAGCATGATAAAGAAGATTCAAAGAGAGTGAGATGCCAGCTCCTTTCATTCAGTCAGTAGCTTCAAACATTTCTGGTATATGAAAAACGTTTTTCAATGGCAAAAATCAATGAATATTGTAAATGCACAAACAGTAATATCTCCACATTGCAAGGTGCAATTCTGAAATTTTTTGCTTTTTCCTGCTAATCCTAGCATGATAAAGAAGATTCAAAGAGAGTGAGATGCCAGCTCCTTTCATTCAGTCAGTAGCTTCAAACATTTCTGGACGTTTTTCAATGGCAAAAATCAATGAATATTGTAAATGCACAAACAGTAATATCTCCACATTGCAAGGTGCAATTCTGAAATTTTTTGCTTTTTCCTGTTAATCCTAGCATGATAAAGAAGATTCAAAGAGAGTGAGATGCCAGCTCCTTTCATTCAGTCAGTAGCTTCAAACATTTCTGGTATATGAAAAACGTTTTTCAATGGCAAAAATCAATGAATATTGTAAATGCACAAACAGTAATATCTCCACATTGCAAGGTGCAATTCTGAAATTTTTTGCTTTTTCCTGCTAATCCTAGCATGATAAAGAAGATTCAAAGAGAGTGAGATGCCAGCTCCTTTCATTCAGTCAGTAGCTTCAAACATTTCTGGACGTTTTTCAATGGCAAAAATCAATGAATATTGTAAATGCACAAACAGTAATATCTCCACATTGCAAGGTGCAATTCTGAAATTTTTTGCTTTTTCCTGCTAATCCTAGCATGATAAAGAAGATTCAAAGAGAGTGAGATGCCAGCTCCTTTCATTCAGTCAGTAGCTTCAAACATTTCTGGTATATGAAAAACATGTTTTTCAATGGCAAAAATCAATGAATATTGTAAATGCACAAACAGTAATATCTCCACATTGCAAGGTGCAATTCTGAAATTTTTTGCTTTTTCCTGCTAATCCTAGCATGATAAAGAAGATTCAAAGAGAGTGAGATGCCAGCTCCTTTCATTCAGTCAGTAGCTTCAAACATTTCTGGACGTTTTTCAATGGCAAAAATCAATGAATATTGTAAATGCACAAACAGTAATATCTCCACATTGCAAGGTGCAATTCTGAAATTTTTTGCTTTTTCCTGCTAATCCTAGCATGATAAAGAAGATTCAAAGAGAGTGAGATGCCAGCTCCTTTCATTCAGTCAGTAGCTTCAAACATTTCTGGTATATGAAAAACATGTTTTTCAATGGCAAAAATCAATGAATATTGTAAATGCACAAACAGTAATATCTCCACATTGCAAGGTGCAATTCTGAAATTTTTTGCTTTTTCCTGCTAATCCTAGCATGATAAAGAAGATTCAAAGAGAGTGAGATGCCAGCTCCTTTCATTCAGTCAGTAGCTTCAAACATTTCTGGTATATGAAAAACATGTTTTTCAATGGCAAAAATCAATGAATATTGTAAATGCACAAACAGTAATATCTCCACATTGCAAGGTGCAATTCTGAAATTTTTTGCTTTTTCCTGCTAATCCTAGCATGATAAAGAAGATTCAAAGAGAGTGAGATGCCAGCTCCTTTCATTCAGTCAGTAGCTTCAAACATTTCTGGTATATGAAAAACATGTTTTTCAATGGCAAAAATCAATGAATATTGTAAATGCACAAACAGTAATATCTCCACATTGCAAGGTGCAATTCTGAAATTTTTAGCTTTCTCTGTTAATCCTAGCATGATAAAGAAGATTCAAAGAGAGTGAGATGCCAGCTCCTTTCATTCAGTCAGTAGCTTCAAACATTTCTGGACGTTTTTCAATGGCAAAAATCAATGAATATTGTAAATGCACAAACAGTAATATCTCCACATTGCAAGGTGCAATTCTGAAATTTTTTGCTTTTTCCTGCTAATCCTAGCATGATAAAGAAGATTCAAATAGAGTGAGATGCCAGCTCCTTTCATTCAGTCAGTAGCTTCAAACATTTCTGGAATATGAAAAACATGTTTTTCAATGGCAAAAATCAATGAATATTGTAAATGCACAAACAGTAATATCTCCACATTGCAAGGTGCAATTCTGAAATTTTTTGCTTTTTCCTGCTAATCCTAGCATGATAAAGAAGATTCAAAGAGAGTGAGATGCCAGCTCCTTTCATTCAGTCAGTAGCTTCAAACATTTCTGGTATATGAAAAACATGTTTTTCAATGGCAAAAATCAATGAATATTGTAAATGCACAAACAGTAATATCTCCACATTGCAAGGTGCAATTCTGAAATTTTTTGCTTTTTCCTGCTAATCCTAGCATGATAAAGAAGATTCAAAGAGAGTGAGATGCCAGCTCCTTTCATTCAGTCAGTAGCTTCAAACATTTCTGGTATATGAAAAACATGTTTTTCAATGGCAAAAATCAATGAATATTGTAAATGCACAAACAGTAATATCTCCACATTGCAAGGTGCAATTCTGAAATTTTTAGCTTTCTCTGTTAATCCTAGCATGATAAAGAAGATTCAAAGAGAGTGAGATGCCAGCTCCTTTCATTCAGTCAGTAGCTTCAAACATTTCTGGACGTTTTTCAATGGCAAAAATCAATGAATATTGTAAATGCACAAACAGTAATATCTCCACATTGCAAGGTGCAATTCTGAAATTTTTTGCTTTTTCCTGCTAATCCTAGCATGATAAAGAAGATTCAAATAGAGTGAGATGCCAGCTCCTTTCATTCAGTCAGTAGCTTCAAACATTTCTGGAATATGAAAAACATGTTTTTCAATGGCAAAAATCAATGAATATTGTAAATGCACAAACAGTAATATCTCCACATTGCAAGGTGCAATTCAGAAATTTTTTGCTTTTTCCTGCTAATCCTAGCATGATAAAGAAGATTCAAAGAGAGTGAGATGCCAGCTCCTTTCATTCAGTCAGTAGCTTCAAACATTTCTGGACGTTTTTCAATGGCAAAAATCAATGAATATTGTAAATGCACAAACAGTAATATCTCCACATTGCAAGGTGCAATTCTGAAATTTTTTGCTTTTTCCTGTTAATCCTAGCATGATAAAGAAGATTCAAAGAGAGTGAGATGCCAGCTCCTTTCATTCAGTCAGTAGCTTCAAACATTTCTGGTATATGAAAAACATGTTTTTCAATGGCAAAAATCAATGAATATTGTAAATGCACAAACAGTAATATCTCCACATTGCAAGGTGCAATTCTGAAATTTTTTGCTTTTTCCTGTTAATCCTAGCATGATAAAGAAGATTCAAAGAGAGTGAGATGCCAGCTCCTTTCATTCAGTCAGTAGCTTCAAACATTTCTGGTATATGAAAAACATGTTTTTCAATGGCAAAAATCAATGAATATTGTAAATGCACAAACAGTAATATCTCCACATTGCAAGGTGCAATTCTGAAATTTTTTGCTTTTTCCTGCTAATCCTAGCATGATAAAGAAGATTCAAAGAGAGTGAGATGCCAGCTCCTTTCATTCAGTCAGTAGCTTCAAACATTTCTGGTATATGAAAAACATGTTTTTCAATGGCAAAAATCAATGAATATTGTAAATGCACAAACAGTAATATCTCCACATTGCAAGGTGCAATTCTGAAATTTTTTGCTTTTTCCTGCTAATCCTAGCATGATAAAGAAGATTCAAAGAGAGTGAGATGCCAGCTCCTTTCATTCAGTCAGTAGCTTCAAACATTTCTGGACGTTTTTCAATGGCAAAAATCAATGAATATTGTAAATGCACAAACAGTAATATCTCCACATTGCAAGGTGCAATTCTGAAATTTTTTGCTTTTTCCTGCTAATCCTAGCATGATAAAGAAGATTCAAAGAGAGTGAGATGCCAGCTCCTTTCATTCAGTCAGTAGCTTCAAACATTTCTGGTATATGAAAAACATGTTTTTCAATGGCAAAAATCAATGAATATTGTAAATGCACAAACAGTAATATCTCCACATTGCAAGGTGCAATTCTGAAATTTTTTGCTTTTTCCTGCTAATCCTAGCATGATAAAGAAGATTCAAAGAGAGTGAGATGCCAGCTCCTTTCATTCAGTCAGTAGCTTCAAACATTTCTGGTATATGAAAAACATGTTTTTCAATGGCAAAAATCAATGAATATTGTAAATGCACAAACAGTAATATCTCCACATTGCAAGGTGCAATTCTGAAATTTTTTGCTTTTTCCTGCTAATCCTAGCATGATAAAGAAGATTCAAAGAGAGTGAGATGCCAGCTCCTTTCATTCAGTCAGTAGCTTCAAACATTTCTGGTATATGAAAAACATGTTTTTCAATGGCAAAAATCAATGAATATTGTAAATGCACAAACAGTAATATCTCCACATTGCAAGGTGCAATTCTGAAATTTTTAGCTTTCTCTGTTAATCCTAGCATGATAAAGAAGATTCAAAGAGAGTGAGATGCCAGCTCCTTTCATTCAGTCAGTAGCTTCAAACATTTCTGGACGTTTTTCAATGGCAAAAATCAATGAATATTGTAAATGCACAAACAGTAATATCTCCACATTGCAAGGTGCAATTCTGAAATTTTTTGCTTTTTCCTGCTAATCCTAGCATGATAAAGAAGATTCAAATAGAGTGAGATGCCAGCTCCTTTCATTCAGTCAGTAGCTTCAAACATTTCTGGAATATGAAAAACATGTTTTTCAATGGCAAAAATCAATGAATATTGTAAATGCACAAACAGTAATATCTCCACATTGCAAGGTGCAATTCAGAAATTTTTTGCTTTTTCCTGCTAATCCTAGCATGATAAAGAAGATTCAAAGAGAGTGAGATGCCAGCTCCTTTCATTCAGTCAGTAGCTTCAAACATTTCTGGACGTTTTTCAATGGCAAAAATCAATGAATATTGTAAATGCACAAACAGTAATATCTCCACATTGCAAGGTGCAATTCTGAAATTTTTTGCTTTTTCCTGTTAATCCTAGCATGATAAAGAAGATTCAAAGAGAGTGAGATGCCAGCTCCTTTCATTCAGTCAGTAGCTTCAAACATTTCTGGTATATGAAAAACATGTTTTTCAATGGCAAAAATCAATGAATATTGTAAATGCACAAACAGTAATATCTCCACATTGCAAGGTGCAATTCTGAAATTTTTTGCTTTTTCCTGTTAATCCTAGCATGATAAAGAAGATTCAAAGAGAGTGAGATGCCAGCTCCTTTCATTCAGTCAGTAGCTTCAAACATTTCTGGTATATGAAAAACATGTTTTTCAATGGCAAAAATCAATGAATATTGTAAATGCACAAACAGTAATATCTCCACATTGCAAGGTGCAATTCTGAAATTTTTTGCTTTTTCCTGCTAATCCTAGCATGATAAAGAAGATTCAAAGAGAGTGAGATGCCAGCTCCTTTCATTCAGTCAGTAGCTTCAAACATTTCTGGTATATGAAAAACATGTTTTTCAATGGCAAAAATCAATGAATATTGTAAATGCACAAACAGTAATATCTCCACATTGCAAGGTGCAATTCTGAAATTTTTTGCTTTTTCCTGCTAATCCTAGCATGATAAAGAAGATTCAAAGAGAGTGAGATGCCAGCTCCTTTCATTCAGTCAGTAGCTTCAAACATTTCTGGTATATGAAAAACATGTTTTTCAATGGCAAAAATCAATGAATATTGTAAATGCACAAACAGTAATATCTCCACATTGCAAGGTGCAATTCTGAAATTTTTAGCTTTTTCCTGTTAATCCTAGCATGATAAAGATTCAAAGAGAGTGAGATGCCAGCTCCTTTCATTCAGTCAGTAGCTTCAAACATTTCTGGACGTTTTTCAATGGCAAAAATCAATGAATATTGTAAATGCACAAACAGTAATATCTCCACATTGCAAGGTGCAATTCTGAAATTTTTTGCTTTTTCCTGTTAATCCTAGCATGATAAAGAAGATTCAAAGAGAGTGAGATGCCAGCTCCTTTCATTCAGTCAGTAGCTTCAAACATTTCTGGTATATGAAAAACGTTTTTCAATGGCAAAAATCAATGAATATTGTAAATGCACAAACAGTAATATCTCCACATTGCAAGGTGCAATTCTGAAATTTTTTGCTTTTTCCTGCTAATTCTAGCATGATAAAGAAGATTCAAAGAGAGTGAGATGCCAGCTCCTTTCATTCAGTCAGTAGCTTCAAACATTTCTGGTATATGAAAAACGTTTTTCAATGGCAAAAATCAATGAATATTGTAAATGCACAAACAGTAATATCTCCACATTGCAAGGTGCAATTCTGAAATTTTTTGCTTTTTCCTGCTAATCCTAGCATGATAAAGAAGATTCAAAGAGAGTGAGATGCCAGCTCCTTTCATTCAGTCAGTAGCTTCAAACATTTCTGGACGTTTTTCAATGGCAAAAATCAATGAATATTGTAAATGCACAAACAGTAATATCTCCACATTGCAAGGTGCAATTCTGAAATTTTTTGCTTTTTCCTGCTAATCCTAGCATGATAAAGAAGATTCAAAGAGAGTGAGATGCCAGCTCCTTTCATTCAGTCAGTAGCTTCAAACATTTCTGGTATATGAAAAACATGTTTTTCAATGGCAAAAATCAATGAATATTGTAAATGCACAAACAGTAATATCTCCACATTGCAAGGTGCAATTCTGAAATTTTTTGCTTTTTCCTGCTAATCCTAGCATGATAAAGAAGATTCAAAGAGAGTGAGATGCCAGCTCCTTTCATTCAGTCAGTAGCTTCAAACATTTCTGGACGTTTTTCAATGGCAAAAATCAATGAATATTGTAAATGCACAAACAGTAATATCTCCACATTGCAAGGTGCAATTCTGAAATTTTTTGCTTTTTCCTGCTAATCCTAGCATGATAAAGAAGATTCAAAGAGAGTGAGATGCCAGCTCCTTTCATTCAGTCAGTAGCTTCAAACATTTCTGGTATATGAAAAACATGTTTTTCAATGGCAAAAATCAATGAATATTGTAAATGCACAAACAGTAATATCTCCACATTGCAAGGTGCAATTCTGAAATTTTTTGCTTTTTCCTGCTAATCCTAGCATGATAAAGAAGATTCAAAGAGAGTGAGATGCCAGCTCCTTTCATTCAGTCAGTAGCTTCAAACATTTCTGGTATATGAAAAACATGTTTTTCAATGGCAAAAATCAATGAATATTGTAAATGCACAAACAGTAATATCTCCACATTGCAAGGTGCAATTCTGAAATTTTTTGCTTTTTCCTGCTAATCCTAGCATGATAAAGAAGATTCAAAGAGAGTGAGATGCCAGCTCCTTTCATTCAGTCAGTAGCTTCAAACATTTCTGGTATATGAAAAACATGTTTTTCAATGGCAAAAATCAATGAATATTGTAAATGCACAAACAGTAATATCTCCACATTGCAAGGTGCAATTCTGAAATTTTTTGCTTTTTCCTGTTAATCCTAGCATGATAAAGAAGATTCAAAGAGAGTGAGATGCCAGCTCCTTTCATTCAGTCAGTAGCTTCAAACATTTCTGGACGTTTTTCAATGGCAAAAATCAATGAATATTGTAAATGCACAAACAGTAATATCTCCACATTGCAAGGTGCAATTCTGAAATTTTTTGCTTTTTCCTGTTAATCCTAGCATGATAAAGAAGATTCAAAGAGAGTGAGATGCCAGCTCCTTTCATTCAGTCAGTAGCTTCAAACATTTCTGGTATATGAAAAACATGTTTTTCAATGGCAAAAATCAATGAATATTGTAAATGCACAAACAGTAATATCTCCACATTGCAAGGTGCAATTCTGAAATTTTTTGCTTTTTCCTGCTAATCCTAGCATGATAAAGAAGATTCAAAGAGAGTGAGATGCCAGCTCCTTTCATTCAGTCAGTAGCTTCAAACATTTCTGGTATATGAAAAACATGTTTTTCAATGGCAAAAATCAATGAATATTGTAAATGCACAAACAGTAATATCTCCACATTGCAAGGTGCAATTCTGAAATTTTTTGCTTTTTCCTGCTAATCCTAGCATGATAAAGAAGATTCAAAGAGAGTGAGATGCCAGCTCCTTTCATTCAGTCAGTAGCTTCAAACATTTCTGGTATATGAAAAACATGTTTTTCAATGGCAAAAATCAATGAATATTGTAAATGCACAAACAGTAATATCTCCACATTGCAAGGTGCAATTCTGAAATTTTTTGCTTTTTCCTGCTAATCCTAGCATGATAAAGAAGATTCAAAGAGAGTGAGATGCCAGCTCCTTTCATTCAGTCAGTAGCTTCAAACATTTCTGGACGTTTTTCAATGGCAAAAATCAATGAATATTGTAAATGCACAAACAGTAATATCTCCACATTGCAAGGTGCAATTCTGAAATTTTTTGCTTTTTCCTGCTAATCCTAGCATGATAAAGAAGATTCAAAGAGAGTGAGATGCCAGCTCCTTTCATTCAGTCAGTAGCTTCAAACATTTCTGGTATATGAAAAACATGTTTTTCAATGGCAAAAATCAATGAATATTGTAAATGCACAAACAGTAATATCTCCACATTGCAAGGTGCAATTCTGAAATTTTTTGCTTTTTCCTGCTAATCCTAGCATGATAAAGAAGATTCAAAGAGAGTGAGATGCCAGCTCCTTTCATTCAGTCAGTAGCTTCAAACATTTCTGGACGTTTTTCAATGGCAAAAATCAATGAATATTGTAAATGCACAAACAGTAATATCTCCACATTGCAAGGTGCAATTCTGAAATTTTTTGCTTTTTCCTGCTAATCCTAGCATGATAAAGAAGATTCAAAGAGAGTGAGATGCCAGCTCCTTTCATTCAGTCAGTAGCTTCAAACATTTCTGGTATATGAAAAACATGTTTTTCAATGGCAAAAATCAATGAATATTGTAAATGCACAAACAGTAATATCTCCACATTGCAAGGTGCAATTCTGAAATTTTTTGCTTTTTCCTGCTAATCCTAGCATGATAAAGAAGATTCAAAGAGAGTGAGATGCCAGCTCCTTTCATTCAGTCAGTAGCTTCAAACATTTCTGGTATATGAAAAACATGTTTTTCAATGGCAAAAATCAATGAATATTGTAAATGCACAAACAGTAATATCTCCACATTGCAAGGTGCAATTCTGAAATTTTTTGCTTTTTCCTGCTAATCCTAGCATGATAAAGAAGATTCAAAGAGAGTGAGATGCCAGCTCCTTTCATTCAGTCAGTAGCTTCAAACATTTCTGGTATATGAAAAACATGTTTTTCAATGGCAAAAATCAATGAATATTGTAAATGCACAAACAGTAATATCTCCACATTGCAAGGTGCAATTCTGAAATTTTTAGCTTTCTCTGTTAATCCTAGCATGATAAAGAAGATTCAAAGAGAGTGAGATGCCAGCTCCTTTCATTCAGTCAGTAGCTTCAAACATTTCTGGACGTTTTTCAATGGCAAAAATCAATGAATATTGTAAATGCACAAACAGTAATATCTCCACATTGCAAGGTGCAATTCTGAAATTTTTTGCTTTTTCCTGTTAATCCTAGCATGATAAAGAAGATTCAAAGAGAGTGAGATGCCAGCTCCTTTCATTCAGTCAGTAGCTTCAAACATTTCTGGTATATGAAAAACGTTTTTCAATGGCAAAAATCAATGAATATTGTAAATGCACAAACAGTAATATCTCCACATTGCAAGGTGCAATTCTGAAATTTTTTGTTTTTTCCTGCTAATCCTAGCATGATAAAGAAGATTCAAAGAGAGTGAGATGCCAGCTCCTTTCATTCAGTCAGTAGCTTCAAACATTTCTGGACGTTTTTCAATGGCAAAAATCAATGAATATTGTAAATGCACAAACAGTAATATCTCCACATTGCAAGGTGCAATTCTGAAATTTTTTGCTTTTTCCTGTTAATCCTAGCATGATAAAGAAGATTCAAAGAGAGTGAGATGCCAGCTCCTTTCATTCAGTCAGTAGCTTCAAACATTTCTGGTATATGAAAAACGTTTTTCAATGGCAAAAATCAATGAATATTGTAAATGCACAAACAGTAATATCTCCACATTGCAAGGTGCAATTCTGAAATTTTTTGCTTTTTCCTGCTAATCCTAGCATGATAAAGAAGATTCAAAGAGAGTGAGATGCCAGCTCCTTTCATTCAGTCAGTAGCTTCAAACATTTCTGGACGTTTTTCAATGGCAAAAATCAATGAATATTGTAAATG
Source organism: Phyllobates terribilis (assembly GCF_046119375.1). NCBI lineage: Eukaryota > Metazoa > Chordata > Amphibia > Anura > Dendrobatidae > Phyllobates > Phyllobates terribilis. The sequence continues at coordinate 41,453 of NW_027369080.1, forward strand.
CACAAACAGTAATATCTCCACATTGCAAGGTGCAATTCTGAAATTTTTTGCTTTTTCCTGCTAATCCTAGCATGATAAAGAAGATTCAAAGAGAGTGAGATGCCAGCTCCTTTCATTCAGTCAGTAGCTTCAAACATTTCTGGTATATGAAAAACATGTTTTTCAATGGCAAAAATCAATGAATATTGTAAATGCACAAACAGTAATATCTCCACATTGCAAGGTGCAATTCTGAAATTTTTTGCTTTTTCCTGCTAATCCTAGCATGATAAAGAAGATTCAAAGAGAGTGAGATGCCAGCTCCTTTCATTCAGTCAGTAGCTTCAAACATTTCTGGACGTTTTTCAATGGCAAAAATCAATGAATATTGTAAATGCACAAACAGTAATATCTCCACATTGCAAGGTGCAATTCTGAAATTTTTTGCTTTTTCCTGCTAATCCTAGCATGATAAAGAAGATTCAAAGAGAGTGAGATGCCAGCTCCTTTCATTCAGTCAGTAGCTTCAAACATTTCTGGTATATGAAAAACATGTTTTTCAATGGCAAAAATCAATGAATATTGTAAATGCACAAACAGTAATATCTCCACATTGCAAGGTGCAATTCTGAAATTTTTTGCTTTTTCCTGCTAATCCTAGCATGATAAAGAAGATTCAAAGAGAGTGAGATGCCAGCTCCTTTCATTCAGTCAGTAGCTTCAAACATTTCTGGTATATGAAAAACATGTTTTTCAATGGCAAAAATCAATGAATATTGTAAATGCACAAACAGTAATATCTCCACATTGCAAGGTGCAATTCTGAAATTTTTAGCTTTCTCTGTTAATCCTAGCATGATAAAGAAGATTCAAAGAGAGTGAGATGCCAGCTCCTTTCATTCAGTCAGTAGCTTCAAACATTTCTGGACGTTTTTCAATGGCAAAAATCAATGAATATTGTAAATGCACAAACAGTAATATCTCCACATTGCAAGGTGCAATTCTGAAATTTTTTGCTTTTTCCTGTTAATCCTAGCATGATAAAGAAGATTCAAAGAGAGTGAGATGCCAGCTCCTTTCATTCAGTCAGTAGCTTCAAACATTTCTGGTATATGAAAAACGTTTTTCAATGGCAAAAATCAATGAATATTGTAAATGCACAAACAGTAATATCTCCACATTGCAAGGTGCAATTCTGAAATTTTTTGCTTTTTCCTGCTAATCCTAGCATGATAAAGAAGATTCAAAGAGAGTGAGATGCCAGCTCCTTTCATTCAGTCAGTAGCTTCAAACATTTCTGGACGTTTTTCAATGGCAAAAATCAATGAATATTGTAAATGCACAAACAGTAATATCTCCACATTGCAAGGTGCAATTCTGAAATTTTTTGCTTTTTCCTGTTAATCCTAGCATGATAAAGAAGATTCAAAGAGAGTGAGATGCCAGCTCCTTTCATTCAGTCAGTAGCTTCAAACATTTCTGGTATATGAAAAACGTTTTTCAATGGCAAAAATCAATGAATATTGTAAATGCACAAACAGTAATATCTCCACATTGCAAGGTGCAATTCTGAAATTTTTTGCTTTTTCCTGCTAATCCTAGCATGATAAAGAAGATTCAAAGAGAGTGAGATGCCAGCTCCTTTCATTCAGTCAGTAGCTTCAAACATTTCTGGACGTTTTTCAATGGCAAAAATCAATGAATATTGTAAATGCACAAACAGTAATATCTCCACATTGCAAGGTGCAATTCTGAAATTTTTTGCTTTTTCCTGCTAATCCTAGCATGATAAAGAAGATTCAAAGAGAGTGAGATGCCAGCTCCTTTCATTCAGTCAGTAGCTTCAAACATTTCTGGTATATGAAAAACATGTTTTTCAATGGCAAAAATCAATGAATATTGTAAATGCACAAACAGTAATATCTCCACATTGCAAGGTGCAATTCTGAAATTTTTTGCTTTTTCCTGCTAATCCTAGCATGATAAAGAAGATTCAAAGAGAGTGAGATGCCAGCTCCTTTCATTCAGTCAGTAGCTTCAAACATTTCTGGTATATGAAAAACATGTTTTTCAATGGCAAAAATCAATGAATATTGTAAATGCACAAACAGTAATATCTCCACATTGCAAGGTGCAATTCTGAAATTTTTTGCTTTTTCCTGCTAATCCTAGCATGATAAAGAAGATTCAAAGAGAGTGAGATGCCAGCTCCTTTCATTCAGTCAGTAGCTTCAAACATTTCTGGACGTTTTTCAATGGCAAAAATCAATGAATATTGTAAATGCACAAACAGTAATATCTCCACATTGCAAGGTGCAATTCTGAAATTTTTTGCTTTTTCCTGCTAATCCTAGCATGATAAAGAAGATTCAAAGAGAGTGAGATGCCAGCTCCTTTCATTCAGTCAGTAGCTTCAAACATTTCTGGTATATGAAAAACATGTTTTTCAATGGCAAAAATCAATGAATATTGTAAATGCACAAACAGTAATATCTCCACATTGCAAGGTGCAATTCTGAAATTTTTTGCTTTTTCCTGCTAATCCTAGCATGATAAAGAAGATTCAAAGAGAGTGAGATGCCAGCTCCTTTCATTCAGTCAGTAGCTTCAAACATTTCTGGTATATGAAAAACATGTTTTTCAATGGCAAAAATCAATGAATATTGTAAATGCACAAACAGTAATATCTCCACATTGCAAGGTGCAATTCTGAAATTTTTAGCTTTTTCCTGTTAATCCTAGCATGATAAAGATTCAAAGAGAGTGAGATGCCAGCTCCTTTCATTCAGTCAGTAGCTTCAAACATTTCTGGACGTTTTTCAATGGCAAAAATCAATGAATATTGTAAATGCACAAACAGTAATATCTCCACATTGCAAGGTGCAATTCTGAAATTTTTTGCTTTTTCCTGTTAATCCTAGCATGATAAAGAAGATTCAAAGAGAGTGAGATGCCAGCTCCTTTCATTCAGTCAGTAGCTTCAAACATTTCTGGTATATGAAAAACGTTTTTCAATGGCAAAAATCAATGAATATTGTAAATGCACAAACAGTAATATCTCCACATTGCAAGGTGCAATTCTGAAATTTTTTGCTTTTTCCTGCTAATCCTAGCATGATAAAGAAGATTCAAAGAGAGTGAGATGCCAGCTCCTTTCATTCAGTCAGTAGCTTCAAACATTTCTGGACGTTTTTCAATGGCAAAAATCAATGAATATTGTAAATGCACAAACAGTAATATCTCCACATTGCAAGGTGCAATTCTGAAATTTTTTGCTTTTTCCTGCTAAACCTAGCATGATAAAGAAGATTCAAAGAGAGTGAGATGCCAGCTCCTTTCATTCAGTCAGTAGCTTCAAACATTTCTGGTATATGAAAAACATGTTTTTCAATGGCAAAAATCAATGAATATTGTAAATGCACAAACAGTAATATCTCCACATTGCAAGGTGCAATTCTGAAATTTTTTGCTTTTTCCTGCTAATCCTAGCATGATAAAGAAGATTCAAAGAGAGTGAGATGCCAGCTCCTTTCATTCAGTCAGTAGCTTCAAACATTTCTGGACGTTTTTCAATGGCAAAAATCAATGAATATTGTAAATGCACAAACAGTAATATCTCCACATTGCAAGGTGCACTTCTGAAATTTTTTGCTTTTTCCTGCTAATCCTAGCATGATAAAGAAGATTCAAAGAGAGTGAGATGCCAGCTCCTTTCATTCAGTCAGTAGCTTCAAACATTTCTGGTATATGAAAAACATGTTTTTCAATGGCAAAAATCA